>NC_050579.1:247940699-248238199 GCF_011100635.1 Trichosurus vulpecula
CAAAGGCTAGGTTCTGGAGAGCCTTTAACAGAAACCTGGCTTTTTAGCTTAAACTGAGGGGAGAAGCAGGGTATAATTAAAAGGAAAAAACAGGTCCCTGGGATGAAAGAAGAGGAGCTTGGATGAGACCTCTAGGACTAAGGGATTACTGAAACAGGGAACATAGATCATTAGAGCTGTTAGGGTCCTTAGAGGTCATCTACTATTGGACCCTCTCATTTTTCAGGGGGGAAGAAAGAAGGAAAAAGCTCAACACAGATAAGGGAAGTGAGTTGCCCAATGCAGACATTTGTTAAATGCCTATGGTGTGCCGCGAGGTGGCATGTTTTGAATCCAGGTTCTGACACTACTTCCTTTACATTGTAAGCTCCTTGAGGGCAGGGACTGTTTTTTCTCTCTTTTTGCATCCCCAGCATTTAGTGCAGTGCTCAGCTCATATGTAGTAGGTGATTAATAAATATTTATTGATTGTATGACCCTGGGCAAGTCACTTAACCTCCCTCTTCTTCAATTTCCTCAACTGTAAATGGGGATAATAATAGCATGTACCTCCTGGGGTTGTTGTGAGAATGAAATGCAATCATATTTGTAAAGTGCTTAGCATAATTGCAATGCTTGCTTTATTAATTTTATCCATTCATTCATTTAGAGAGTGTTGTGGAAGAAACTAAGGGAGATAGAGAGTTTAGATAAGACTCAGACTCTACCTTCATGGATCTTACAGTCTATTTTTTAAAAATCAGTGGATTTGGAATCAGTATAGTAGAAAGTTCATAAGATTTGGAGTCAAAAAACCTTGACTAGTTACAGAACTATGCACAAATCACTTCCTCTCTCTGAGCCTCAGTTTCTTCACTTGTAAAATGAGAGACTTGTAATTCATGAAGTCTCATGTCCCTACCAGCTCTTGGTTCAGGTGCTATGATGTTATGCTCCTGTGATATATATATATATATACAGAGGAGCATGGTGCTATTTCATATGGAGGATGGAGTATAGGTAACAAGTCAAAGGGAGGGTGATTTCAAAGCCTCAGGAAGTCCACAAGTTTTCCTTGAGTGAAAGCCAAAGTGATGGTAATGGCAGGGTGCCCTGGTGCTCTGTCACAGTCCTGGAATCAATGATTTGTCTGAAAAGCCTTAGAATCCTCCTTGAGCTGCCATGGTCATCTATGGCTCTTAGCAGACCTCTCCCAACCAGGACAGAAGAGTTCACTTTTTTGACAGGCACAGAGTGAAATCTCCCTAACTCCAATTATCTCAGCTCTTCTTGCTCTGAAAACAATGGGGGTTTCAGAAAATGTGACTATTAAAAGCTGGGTTGTGACAACCTTTGACCTTGGCAGTGAGGAGCCCTAAAGCTAACATAGGTAATACCCTCTCAGCCACCACCTCTAACATGAGCATTTCTTTTCTTCCTTTTCTTTTTCCTTTCTCCCTTCCTTTTCTTTCCCATCTTTATTCATCTTCCTCTTTCTCCCCTATTTCTTTTATTTCTTCCTTCTCCCAAAATTCTTTTCTTTGATGTGCTTCTTCCTTCTCTCCTCTGTCTTCTTCCTTTCTCTTTTACTACTATTCTTTTTCTCTCTTTCATCCCCTCCTACTTTTTCTTCCCTATTCTACATCCCCACCTCTGGTCTAATCTCAACCCTTGATGGAGATCCTCAGGTTCAAAGGGCTTCCTTCCCCTGCTGAGGAAGATTGAGGGAGAAGTGCTGTCAATTGTCATGAAAACATCTGTGATAAGGAAACTGAGGCACAAAGTTCTGAGCAAGATCAGCTTATTTGTATGACTAGCAAACATCAGTTGGATCTCTCAGTAGTTAAGGATGCACCTGACTGTCAGAGCAGCTCTTTTATACAGCTAAAAAGGTAGCAGATTACACAAGGTACAAAAATAGTACAGTGATGCAAATCACATCTATGACCGTGATTGGTCTGATAAAAAGATGGAGAGTGGGCTCTGCTTGGCTTGACCTAGAGTCAGGATTTCCACAACCCAGGCCAACTGGAAAAAAAAAACACAGAGTTGACTAATATCCTCTGGAAGGTCTTGAGGTAGTCAAGTACCTTACTGTAAGATTATTACTGTTTAGTTGTTCAGCCATGTCTGACTCTTCATGACCCCATGGACATATGGTCCATGGGGTTTTCTTGGCAAAGATCCTGGCATGGTTTGCATTTCCTTCTCTAGTGCATTAAGGAAGAGATTAAATGACTTACCCAGCTAGTAAGTGTCACACAGCTAGTAAGTGTCTAAGGCCACATGTGAACTCAGATCTTCTTGACTCCAGACCCAGTGCTCTTTCCACTGAGCCACCAGGCTGCCTCCTACCTTAAGATCCCCCCCCCAATATTTAAACCCATTTTTAAATTAAAAAATTAAGATTTGCCCCCATATTTTTAATTGAGTTTAATTAGCTCAATAAGCCTTGTCCCTTCTTCTACAACTACATCCCCAATGTCCCTTCCAAAAAGAAAGTTTGAATCAGCTTGAAGAACTTCCCAGATTTGGTATTGGGAGACAAATGAGATGCGGGGATACATAAGCCAGGCAAGCGTTCTGGTCTCTTGGAAGTCAGGAATGGTGTCTCATTGTCTCAGCTCTACCAATCATTTGCTTTTGACTTTAGGCAAATAGCCCCATCTCTCTGAGCCTCAGTTGCCTCATCTGGAGAATACGGATAATAATAGCCTCCCCTACCAGTATCATACGGTTGTCATGAAGAACAAATTAAATGATGGTTTTAGGTATTACCGTATTTCCCCATGTATAAGACACGCCTTCATTTTGGGGCCTGAAATTTGAAAAAAAATGTATTACATAAAGTTATTGAACTCAAGTTTTATTCATCTGCTCATAGATTTCAGGCATCTTTTGGTCAAGTCTGGTGCATGTACACATGTTTAGTCCATTCTGTTTCATGAACCCGAAGCACCAATTGTGTAGTCCTTTGCAATCAGTAACTTCTTTCTCATCAGCAATTCTTCTTGCCTCATGCTGAACTATGTTTGTGGACACAGGAATTCCAATTACCCTTTGCTCTTCAATTCCCTCTCTAAATCAGGCCATTTTTCTGACTTGCCTCTCATTGCTTTCTGCTGTGGCATCTTCGGTAGGGTTTCTTTTTCCTGTAGCCAGTCTTGGATTGTTTTCTCAGTTGGAGGAGGACCAAACTTACATTCAGCAGCATGATTTCCATTCACTTTTTCAAACTGGATCACTTTTAACTTAAATTCAGCACTGTACGAAAATCTTTTCTGAGCCATTTCTGGGCAGAACGTGGCAAAATGTAACCTAATATACCGGTAACAAATGTGAAACAATTGAGCGCAAAGACAACAATTGCAAAAAAGTGGGAAATGCAAGTAAAAAAAAATTTACAATAATGAGTGCAAGAATAAGCATGGAAAAGCAGGAAATGCAAGTAAAAAAAATCTACAACTACTGCATAAAACACACCCAGTTTTTAGACCCCAAATTTTTCAAAAAAGGGTGCATCTTATACATGGGGAAATATATTACTTTCCCTAAGAGTAAATAGCTTTCAAGGGTGTTTGTGAATTTATGTTATTTTTCACCATGCCCTTCCCTCACTAGATGCTCTGTGAGCTTCTACAGATCCCCAGTCATCCTGATCCATGTTTGGCCACTGGACCCAAATGGCTCTGGAGGAGAAAGTGAGGCTGGTGATTTTGCACAGCCCTCCCTCACTCAAATCAAATTCAATTGCAAGTCATGTTTTCATCTCCCTGATGTCATGGTCCTCTTCCAGAACAAAGGATAAGCCACAACTACAACAGATCAGGGACTGTGTCCTCTACAGCAGACTATAAAATCCTTCAAGATCTGTCCAAAATCAAAGACTCTTTTGACTTGGAGTGGGGTGGGATAAGAAAGGGGAGGTGATGGCCGCATGCACTACAGTCTAATGAGGCATTTTTTTAAAAGCAGGTTCTGAGTCCCAGCTGCCAGTTGGAAAGCTGGAAGTTTTCCCGATTAGCTTGATAACAATACAAAAGCAGCCAGGAAAGCCAAGCATGGCTAGTGCCAGCATAATCAAACACTCATCAGTATCACAGATAGGGCAATAGATCTCACAGCCTTGATGGGAAGGGTGGGTTCTCATCAGCATTCGAGGGGTGAGTTGGAGGAGCTCTGTGCTTATGGGGAGGGGGGAGAAGAGGAGAGGAAAGCTGGCAGCAGGGAAGCAAGAACACCGAGACAAGAGATTTGTTAGTTGCTTCTCTCTACTGGAAACTTTTTAGAAAACAAGATGCTAGACCACTTATATACACAGTAACACAATGCCTACGCCCACAGCCCTACACTCACTCACACAAACGAATTCACACCCCTCCAGCCTCCTACACATTTACAAATACATACAGCCCCTTCACACAAGGGCCAGTCCTCAGTAGAGGTGGAGTAGGTGGTTTGATTTCTGGAAGGATGAGGGCGTGAAGAAAGAATACCTCCCATCTCAGGGGCCTGGGTGACTACAAAGCTTCAGGGAAGAACAAAGCCTTCTTTCCCTGAGAGGTTAGGGATAAGATTTAAGCCATCACTATGTCTGAGAGGAGGCATGGAGGGGCTTTTACTTTCAACCTGAGAGGCAGTGGGCTTAACTGCTGAGAGTCCTAGATTTGGAGTCAAAAGGGCTGGGTTCAAACTTTGACTGATATTAACCACTGGTATGACTTTAGACAGGTCATTTAACCCCATTGGACCTCAGTTTCCAAATCTGTAGAATGAGGAGACATAGTCCCTTAACCCAAGGCCCCTTCCAGGTTTAGAGCTTTTAATTAGTGTCAGATGATTTCCTAAGAGAAAATTTCAGGGGCTAGGGGCTGAGGGAGGAAGAAGGCTCTAAACATCTGGAAAGAGGAGGAAGGCTTCTAGAAGGCAAGAAACTGGAGGCTGAGGGCACTGAACAGAAGTTTATCCTACTTGACATTTTTCCCCCCGAGGTTACATACTATCTAAACACATGTTCGTGTACATATGGACTTTTTGTTGTTCAGTCGTTGCACTCGTGTCTCACTCTTCATAACCTTGGTTGGGGTTTTCTTGGCAACGATACTGGAGTGGATTACCATTTCCTTCTCCAGCTCATTTTACAGTTGAGGAAACTGAGGCAAACAGGGTTATATGACTTGCTAGAATCACACAGCTAGTAAGTGTCTGAGGCCACATTTGAACCCAGAAAAATGAGTCTTCCTAACTCCAAGCTTGGCCCTCTAGTTGGACCTACACATCTATATTCACCATCCCACAACACACACACACACACACACACACACACACACACACACACACAGACATCCCCCCCACTCACATAACCCCATTGAAACAATTACACACAACCCTAAATATACAGTACATTAATTCTTCCACGTAAGGACATATACTCATGAACTTTACATGTCCATATGATTCTGGTAGATAAATCAGTCAATAAACATTTATTAAATGCTTCCTATGTATGTTCCAGGCACCACGTTAAATGGTGAGGTTATGAAGAAAGGCAGATGGTAGGTAGGGTAGAGGGCTTTGCCTCTTTAAATAGGTTAAGGGAGGGGCTCTGGGAGAAATGGCTTCTCCCAAATAGCTCTCCAATCACTGGCTCTGGTTTCTAAAATTATTAAAGCACTGCCTCTATAAGCTGTTTCTTTTTAAAGGCAGGTATCCTTATAAGGCAGTAAGACTTTCAGTTCAATTCAGCATGTATTAAGAATTGACTGTGTTCATCGAGGCATTGAGTGGATGAAGCAGATAGAGTACGGGGCTTGGAGTCAGGAAAACACATGTTCTTGAGTTAAATTTGGCCTCAGAAACTTATGAGCTGTTTGACCCTAGTAAGTTACTTAATTCACTTGCCTCAGTTTCCTCATCTGTGAAATGAGCTGGAGAAGGAAATGGTAATCTATTCTAGTATCCTTGCCAAGAAAACCTCAGATGGGATCATAAAGAGCCAGACATAACTGAAAACATGACTGAGCAAAAACAACTGTGCAAAATGTTGTATCGGACCCTAGAGGTACAAAGATAAAAAATAAAGAATTCCGACCTTTAAAGAAATGTGTTTAATGGTTCAGCATTAAGAACACTTACTTTGAGTCTTGAATGGTTGGGGGATCCCATCAATGTGGGTATTCTCAACATCGATGCAAATCATAATCCATCCATGCCTGCCCCTGCTTTACTACTCTCATATAGGTCTTCCAAATAGTTTGTTCCAGGAAGACTGCCCAATATGGTAGGGGCTTTCCTGAAGTTCTCCTACGTCTCAAGGATATCAATGAAGCCCAGGGATCATTTATCAGCTATTCCTCATTCTTAGTCAGACTGTCTTCTTTTCTGAGTATCCATTTCTTCGGTAAATGTCTTCCTCCTCCTGCACAATTCTTTCTTTGGGATGTGTTGCAGCCACTTATGCCCCAGCATGACCCTCTGTCTTGCTCTTTGACATTTTTTCTTTTCTTTCCCCCTGAGGTCCCATGCTATCTTAAAATATATTCATGTTCATACAAGCCTACACATTAATATTTACTCATCTGCTTTCCTCAACCATAAGATGTGGGATAAAAAGTACCTTCCTCCCATTTACAGAGGAGGAAACTGAGGCAAACAAGGTTAAGTGATTTGCCTAGAATCACACAGCTAGTAAGTGTCTGAGGCCAGATTTGAATCCAGCAAAACGAATCTTCCTAACTCCAAGCCTGGCCCTCTATCTACTTCACCACCCAGCTGGACTCACATATCTATATTCACTATCCCACCACACATACACACACACACACACACACACACACACACACACACACTCACACACACACACACACAAATTGACAACCCCCCATACTTTGAGTAGTTGAGAAGATCAAATGGTACATTATTTCTTAAAAGTTCAGTGCAGTGCCTGGAACACAGCAGGCACTGATAAATGCTTGCTTTCTTCCTTCCCATCCCTTTGGAAGATCCTCAATTTCCATTCTTTGGCCAGTGTCGTATCCTATGACTTGCATCTATATAACAGCACCAGGAGAGAATATTGATCTCAAAAAGGTGGACCTTTGTTTCAGGCAGAACTTTGCAATATCCCCAAGATGAGCCAGGCCACTTGCCTTTTCCAGTTCAATTTTGTCCCCTGTCCATTTATTTCTTCTATCCAAGATGATTATTGATCCACAACCTCTATAAGTTGTCTATCCAAATGCATATGATAGTCTGTAATAATAGGTATTCTCTATTCACTTATTTTTTTCTTCCCATGTGTATTGTTAGGCTAAACTCTTTAGAGTGATTATTTATCTAAAGTAATGATCTTGCACCTGATGCATTCAGTATCATGTCATTTGCTTGAATTCTGTGCTGTATCTTCTCCATTACAATGGCCAGCCTTTGGCAAGTTTATTTCTCCTAGTTTTACTTCTCAACATTAGCAGAAAGTCACTGAACAAGGTTATCTCTGTTGTCACATCTTTCAAGTAACTTCATATAATTCTGACAAATGCACTGCTGGAGAAAAGTCTTTGAGAGTGTATTTTATTCTATGAAATCAAATGCTTTTCATAGTTGATAAACAAGTGGGATTTTGTATTCTCTACATCTTTCTTAAAAATGAAGATGGAGTCTCCTTATCTTATCTAGACTGGAAAGAGCAATAACTACTAATAGGCTCAGTCCCACTCTGATTGGCTCAGAAACTTTGACCTGCTCCATTTCTAACCTCTACCTGATCATCCCTCCTTAGGCAGACTAGTCGTCCTCTGCTCCCCAGCCTCTCACTACATTGGTGCCAGACTTGGTGCAGAAACCTGAAGGTTTAGCCTACTAATCTTCAGAACTCCTGAGCTCAAGAGATCCACCAGCCTTATCCTCTCTGGTGGCTGGGATTACAGGAGGGAGTGCATCTGGATACCTAGCTCATCTATATCTCTCATTTAATTGTGTGATGAGAAAATTTGGTCAATTATGAAATGTTTTTTATGATAACATACTTATTTCCATCTAATACTCTCATCTAGGATACCTTCAATATTAAGTACAAATTATTCACACAATAATTCTATATAGAAAGATAAAGTAGGCATACAATTTATGGTCACTTTTTGGGATAATAATGAGATCCAGAATATCTTTTTTCCATTTCTCTAGTATCTTCCTCTGCTTCAGATACTTTGAAAATCTGTCAATGCCCTCAAAACTGTGTCACCTCTAACAAAGACCTACTCTTTGAATATTTGGTTGAGTCTGGCTGCTTTCCCTTCTTTGTTCTCTTTAGTGGAATTTCTGCTTTCTCTCTAAGCACATCCAAGACCCTGATGTTTTAATCTGTGTGTTTTGGTTCCATCGTCCTCTATGGTAAAAAGTTCCTTGTGAGATCTTTGAAGATCTTTCCTATCTTTTATTGGACTTGTCCTCTTAGCATTATACTTAAATGGCATCTGGATGACTCTACCTAGTTATATTTCTCAAATTTTTTTTAAACTGATTTTCCCTTTTACTGCTTCTTGATATTTTGTGAGGCGATTTTACTCCAATTTTTCAGTATTCTGCTTGGTAGGAATTTTAAAATGAGTTTATATTCCAAACTAGTATTCTTCACTGCCATACTAATCTCCGCTTGGGAAATAGGTCAAGAGTTTCTTGACGAAGGTGGTTTTTTAGCTTTTTTGGTCTCATTGTGATAATTTACATTGATTAAACTTCTGTATGAACTTGTCAAAAATGGTGTCAATGTCCTTTCCTCCATCCATTTTCCATTTAAGGGAGGCATCAATATCTTATTTAAATAGATCAAGCTGAAGTTATTTTAATTGAATGCTATATCTGTTCTCATCTTTATTCTTTCTTCAAGCTATTCTTTGCTTTAACAAATCAGGGATTTGACTACACATAGGTAGCTGATTCATGAATGACTTAGGCAGCAATCCTGACTGCTAAAAATCTAATTACTTAATTTTTATGATGTTATTTGATACTCTCCATGTCCTGCACCTTCCAATTATTTTCTTGGAGGAAATATTAATGGTATATAGAAGTGAGTCTTCTGTGTAGTCAATAAATCTTTGGCCTCTCATTGTTTTCTCTTGAACCATATTTCCTAACCATTTTTGCTGTCCTCACCTTTGCAATGAAATCACCAAGTGTTGAGGTATACGTTGATTTAATGTGGAAGGTTTTTTTCAGTTCTTCAGAGTTTGTTTTATTTCTTTATCCCCTGTAACATATGCTGGAACCAAAGCTGAAATTATATTCATTGATTTTCTTTTTGCACGTAGTCATCATGAACACTATAGTATGAGATGACCAAATGTCCCATGAGATGATGTGGATTTGAAATGGATGCCCATTCTTGTGAATGGGTAGCTAGGTGGTGTAGTGGAACAAGTGCCAGGCCTCGAGTCAGGAAGACTCATCATTGTGAGTTCAAATCCAGCCTCGGACACTGTGTGTCATCTGTGTGACCCTGGACAAGTCACCTGTTTGCCTCAGTTTCCTCATCTATAAAATGAGCTAGAGAAGGAAATGACAAACTACTCCAGTATCTTTTTCCAAGAAAACCTCCAAAATGGGTCACAAAGAGTCAGACATGACTGAAAACAACTAAGCAACAATTGCCTGTGGATTCACAGTGAAAACAAACTTCATTACCTTCTCTGTTTTATTCACCAAGAAGAGCTGTGAGCCATCCTCTGTTTACCAGTAAATTCCTTTTGTCTTTTGGTTTCTTTTATAGAGAGCATGTCAAAACCGATGCAACTGACTTCCTTCAGCAATGTGTTCCCTTGGTCCTTGGCCAAGGGTCTGACATTTAGAATACCAACAACCAAGTTAATGTTGGTAGATGGTCTAATAACTGTGGTTATTGGTCTAAAATGGTCTAACAACTATGGTCCTTGACTAGGGGTAGGACATTTAGACTACCAACAGCCAGGTTAATGTTTATAGATGGTCTAATAACTATGATTCTTGGAATCTTCCACTCTTTTTTCTGATACTCTGATGAAGTACAGACCTTGGGACCATTTTATATTTTCCTTCGTTTAATAGTTTGCCAAAGAATTGCTCACCAAGTAGTCAGCCTATTGGTCAATACAGAACCTCTCTGCTAGATTGGTCTTCAGAAAGCAGAAACTATCTTGTCCTTCAAAGAATCTAGACCCACTCCCCCAACTTATGATAAAGCATCTGAGTAGGAATTTGTGTGGAATCCTTACTCTCTACACAGTAAAAACCAAGTAGATGATGAATTCCAGTTGTCCAGATTTTGATATGTAGTTGGATGGACTGCTTATAGAGTTAATCCATCAGTGGATATCTCTCAGATGCATATTACAAATGGGCAATGAGTTGGGCCCAAAGTTGAACAGGAAGAGGAGGAGAGTGAACTGGATTGTCTATCTTTCAAGTAATCTTGTTTAATTTTGACATAATGATATCAGACGCCTCTTAATGATCCTAAACTTCTCCCTGAAACAACGGTACATCATTTGAATATGATTTTTCTTCTAGGTATGTTGTATAACTGCAAGTCATGGAATACTACACTCTCAAAAATTTAAATTGAGGGTCACCTAGAAGGGGATGCTCCATTTTTGCATATAAGTATGATATAAATTAGAATGTGTTGGAGGAAAAATGGCGCAGGAGAAGTGCTGTAGGAATATTTGAGGATGGAGAAGAGAGCACTCTTACCTAGGGAGATCCTAGAAAGCTTCATGGAAGATGTGGTACCTGAGCTGGGCCTTAAAGAAATAAAAGGATTTCAACATCTAGAGATGTGAAAGAAATGCTTTCTGGACATGATGGATGAAAATACACAGGGGCAGTAAAGGGCACTTCTGATATATATTGACATTATGACCCTGGACAAATCTCTAGAATCATAAGTTGCAGAGAAGGTACCAATCTGGGAACAAGTAATATTTGTAGGGGGCAAGGATATAGTGTACATACAATGCAATAGTGTGAAATAAAGGTGATAAAGGCAAGTTGGAGGCAAATTTTGGAGAATCTTAAATATGAGACAGAAGTTTGTATTTTAGGCAATAGGGAGCTACTGAAGGCTCTTGAACTAGGGAAATGACATGATTAAACCTATGTAGTGAGAGATATGACATTTATACTTTAATATGGCCTAGCTTATACTACTTTTGTCGAGAGATATGGAGCCTAAATGTGTGCAGTAAAGGAACAGAGATCTTATTAGGGAAAGAAGAGAGGAAGGAGAGAGAATTTTAGATCAGCTGCCTTCTCTCGCTGCCCCCTCATCCTATGGGTGAGTTCTTCTCCATTTTGGGGAAGGTCCCAGACCAATCTAGACCAACCATCATTCTTTCTCTGGACTTTACCACCATGTTTGTACCTGTTTCTTCCTCCCTTCCCTCATGGACACTCCTCACCTCTGAGTCTGTATTGATATAGCACAGTTCCTGACACATATTAAGCTCCTAATTAATGCTGTTCCACTTAACTTGATCACAGGCACTGTCTAGGAGGGGAAGCCTGATGAGGTAATGAACTGGTTGTTATAAGGGTTCTGGCAGCCCCCAAAATCCACAAAAAGCAAGAGATGCAGAAAGGGAGGTGACCGAAAAGGAAGCATGGCCCTTTGCCAACCTTACCCATCACAGCACAAATATGCATGTAGATACACCTGCAGCCTAGGGCTCTCTACATAAGGCCACCTTTGTCACTTAATAACCATTTTTTCTCTCCACTGCTTCCTGAATAGCAACTCCTTTCTCCAGGCTCTCTTGATTGGCCAATTATCATTAGAATCTGAATGCTCCTGCCTTTCAGGGCCTGACCCCTCATCACTTGCATGCCCAGCCACCCCATGGAGAATTGGTTGCGGCAGATTACACCTCCCATTAGCGGTTCAGCACAATTATGTCTTGATCTGATTACCCTCTTTCCTGAACTTGGGTGAGGAGGAGAGGGTGGGAGGGAGGAAGGAATAGAGGCCAGATGTGCTGTTCACACCCTGAGAAGGATAGATATCCCTCACGTGGGCCTGTGAAGCCCCCATCCTGATCTCCCACGAGGTCCTCTGAAGTGGTTATTAGGAGAGATCTAGCTCCCATAAGACTGTTAGGCCAGCTGATAGAATGATTCCCAAGATCACGCTAACTCCATCTCCTGAGCTCCTTCCTGGCTTTTGCCCCTCAAAACCTTTAAAAGTAATAGACATTATTTTAAAAATAGCCATAGTTAGCATTTCTGTGGCCTATGCGCCGTGCACTGTGCTAAGCACTGTACCATTATTGTATCATTTGATCCTCACAACAACCCTGTGAGGTACGTGATATTATCATTTGCATTTTACAGGAAAACTGAGGAAACTGAGGCAAGCAGAGGTTAAGTGACCTCTTTGGGATTATACAGCTAGTAAGTGTCTGAGGCTGGATTTAAACTCAAGACTTCCTGACTCTAGGCACAGTGTTCTATCCACTATTCCACCTAAATCAGCGGGACCTGGGCTCAAATCCCACTTCTGATATATATTGGCATTATAACCCTGGACAAATCTCTAGACCCATAAGTTGCAGAGAAGGTACCAATCTGCATTGGTAGAGAAATGCCCTGTACAAATTGTCTCCAAAGTGAAGGCTGAATCTACGGGGTAGGAGGGGGACAGAGAAGGTGTGACCTCAAGAGTTCCATGATCAACCAATCAGATGGTAAGATGATGGGTTCCAGCCCAAACTTTCTAATCTATCAAGGGCTTTGTTTGTTATATTTATAACCACACCATCACTTTCAATCTTTACGCACACATTACTCTACCATTCCACCCCCTCCAATATCTGTCTAAGTTCTCAATCTGTCCACTTCTATCCCAGGGTAGGCTCTTCAGGGCAATTATAACCTAAACCCAACTCAGGAGCCCATATCAGCAGCTGCATCAAGTTGGGATTTAAAAAAAAAAGACCTTTTCCCAGTATAACCATGTCCTGTTCCCCAGATCACCTTATACTTAAAACTGGCACCCCTTAGCTGGCTTTGTACTCCTTGGTTAACTCTTCTCTGTGTCAGTAGTGGTAAGAGCCCCAGCCTATTCTCACCTGCTCACTACATTTTGGTTTTGGTGGGATAGAATAAGTCCCTGTGGCTGAGTGGGCACAGCTAGGTTGCGACCTACAGAACATTATCTTCCCACCCTTTTCCTTTCCCCTATTTCTCTTGATGGAATCATCGTCACCCTTCCATGTAGAAGGTATGACTTGAAATATGAATCCAGCACTCTAGTGCTGTTATCTTAGGCACAACAGGTTCACAATCACAGTTCCATCCCTAATCCCTCATCTTCACTCATCCCACATACTCACATACTTGCCAAATCTCATTTCTACGTCTATAACTTCTTGTGTACCTGCTCCCTTCCCTCTGCTCATACAGCTACAACTCAAGCACAAGCGTTCATCACCTCTCACCAGAACTATTGCAATAGCCTCTTAAAAGGTCTCCACACCTCAAGCCTTTTCCCTGTTCTGATCCTTCTCCCACGTGTCTGCCAAAGTGGTTTTCTTAATGGGCAGGTCTGCCCACATCGCCCCCCCCCCATTCGATAAATTCCAGTGGTTTCTCACTGCCCCTAGGGAGAAATATTCTATCGTTATCTCAACCTTTTTAATTTCTACTTTGTACAAGTTTTATACTGCACAGAATTATTAGCATACTAGTACATGAATGTTGCTTAAGTAAATAAATGTATGTTGATGTATTTCTATTTTTTAGCAATGTGAGTTTGTGATCAAAAAAGTTTGGAGACCTGCCTTATACTGATGAAATTACAGGATCACAGGTTCTGTCCAAAAGGTTTACAAACTAATTTCCTTGAAACAATCCTGTAAGGTAGTAGCTGCTAGCATTTTTTTTTTGACTTAACTGGTGATTTCACATGTCTAAGCAATTCCCAGTGAGGAAACTTCATCTATCAGTGTTCAAGGTTAGAAGACTTACCAAGAGCAAGTACTAGGACCCAAGTCTTCCTAACTTCCATTATACTGCTGGGTTGCCAATATTATTGCCCCCACTTTATAGATAGGGAACTGAGATTCAGAGGACAAGGACTCACCTAACATCACACAGCTAGTAAGTGTTGGAGACAGGCCTTGACCTCACAAATTTGGACTCTTTAGACCGGTGCTTTTACCCACTACCACATGGTTCCTTTTGCCTGGGATCCCCTCCTAGCTGTACAAGTCTTAGCCCTCCAGCAGAACCCACTTCCTTAATGAAGACATGTATGACCATTGCAGACCCCTTCTGTGAAATCTTACAGCATTTGTAGTCTGTACTACACTATTTAGCACCTAATCTTCTCTCATATTCTCCTACTCCCACCCCACAATGTGCCTACCACACTGTAAGGTCTCAAGATACTGACAAATATGATGGATCTATTAAGGATGAATGGTGTCTTTCATAAGCTACACATGTGGTTATCAAGCATATATGCCCACAAGCTCATGGATAGCAATGAGGTCCTTTGGAATGAATGGATGAATGAATGGATGGATCAACGGATAAATGGATGGATGAAGACATAGATGCAGCGGTGGGATTCAGCCAGTTCGCACCAGTTCAGCAGAACCAGTATCTAATTTTATGTTGAGTTCAGCCAAACCGATTGTTAGCAGGGGCAGGGCCTGCGCCCACCACATCAGCAGCTGCAGCGGCACTTTGGCTCGGTTCCGTGGAGAACCAGTTGTTAATTTATTTTAATCCCACCACTGCATAGATTAATTAATGAATGCATGTATGGATGCATGAATGAATGAATGATGAATGAGCAAGCATTTGTTAAGTGCTTACTATATGCCAGGTACTATGGAAAACAGAAGTAACCCAAGCAGGTTTTCTCATGTCAATTACTAGCACTATCACTTTTCCTTAATTGCTCAGCTTTGGCCTTCTCTCAACCACCAGCAAACCCTCCTTAACAGGCAACATTGAGTACAGAAGCCAAGGCTCCTCTAGCCATGGGCCTAGCTACCCAGGGTGACCTAGAAGAGAGGAAAAGTACGCAAGATCTGTGCTCAGAGCTCTGGGCTGCAGCAGCCAAGACTGACGGGTTGTCAATAGCTGCCTGTCAGCTACAAACCTCCACCCCAGTTCCCAGGTGGAACTTTTCAGACTTCACAATTTCATATTTGATATCTCAATTATGCTGCTTGACTCTGGGTTTGGGGGGAAGGAGGGATTGACAGGAGATGATGGGGCCCTTTCCTCTCTTAGAGCACAGGGGAAAGGGGCATTTCCCATATCCTGGCTGCTACTCTGAGGATTAAAATTCACCAGACAATCAGATCCAGGTGGGGAAGGCTGGTATTCGCCACTCTGGAACATAGTTTCGGCAGGGACTGGGAGACTTTCAGAAAGAACCAGATAGGCCAGAAATTCTCAAAGTTTGATTGTATTGAATTGACTTCAAATAAAAGAATTCCTACAGCTTAAAATAAGATATAGGAAGTGGGAGTAGGAGACATAGGTCATAACATTGTATTAGCTACATCCTGGAGCCATTAGGATCATAGATTTGGCACCAAAAGGGGTTTCTGGGGTCATCTAGTCCAATTCCCTCCCTTTTCCCAGGCCCAGAGAGATTGATTGTTCAGGTTCACCCAGGTAGTGTCAAAGGTGCTCTTTGATCAGAGGGAGCTAGATGGAGAGAGTCTACAGCTGGGTCTCACTTGTCTGAGGTTAAGTCAGAGGAGCTTTAGATGTGCTGAAGTTCAGGATGCAACAGGAAGAGGAAGTGAGACCAGTTATGGTCCACTGCAGAGGCTATCATGAACTCAGAACCCCAGGTCCCATGGAGCTCTTTAGCACTCCACCTCTTGGAAGTGACAGACACCTGGTCTTTTCTTTCCCATAAAACAGAGCAGCTCAGCCCCTGAATTTGGTCTTGTTCTTTTTATTTTTGTACTCATCCTCACTTTACCCCTTTGGATGTTAGATATGAAGACACTTACCAGGGGTCAATAAGTTTTTGGTCCTCATCTCTGATTTTTGTCATTGGGAGAGAACAGTTTTCAGTAAGTTAACACAGACAGACATTAAGAGCAATACAAAAGAGTGGGGCCTTTTGAGGTAATCACAAAGGGGCACAGAGGTTAACTTGGATAAGGACTGGCATAGTGGAGCACGTATGGAATACCACTTGCTGGGAAGGATCCAGAGCTGTCAGGTTCAGGAGGAGTTCTGAGCTGCAGATCATGTGACCAAACTAAGTTCCACATTAATATAGTGTAGACCTTGGGAGCAGAAAGCCACCAGATTGCCTAAGAAGGGGAAAACCTTCCTGGTTCAGAAGCAGAGCAGGACAAAGTTTGTGTCGATCAGCAGTTGACTGGCCCCTGAACCAACTGCCTGGGTGAGATAGGGACACCCAGTCTTAAAGAGGGAAAAAACTCATCTTATAGAGGAAAAAAAGAACATGGAAAGTCATAAGCAATGTCTGCATTTCTGTCAGCAGAAACCAAAGGTTGCCTCAAGAGCTTACTAGGCATTAGGGACTGGCCAGGAGATAATGGGATCTTTTGAAGATTTAAAAAGCTACAGGACCAGGTTTGTCTACAAACAGTTAGTATGATGCTGTAGGAGAAAGAGTGCTGGACTGATAGTCCAGAGACCTGGGATACCTTTTAGCTCTAACACTTGGGCATCACTTCACCTTTCTAAGACTCAGTTTCTCCATCTGTAAAACAGAGGGTTAACTAGACTAAATCAAAGGTCCCTCTAGAATAGCTTATTCATGAGACCATTTTATCCCTTTGAGAAATAAGGAGACTAGAAGCAATTCCTGGGCAAGGACTTGGGTGTTTTTCTCTATATCCCCTTACAGAGACAAACATGGTGCTGGTAGTATAGAGGGGTCTAAATAAATGACTGAATCCCTAAAGCAATAGAATGTAGGTTGGAGCCTTGGAGGAACTAGGTAAATTAGAGGTAGAGGGAGGGATAGGATGACCATTTGGTCCTCCTCAGCTCCATAAGTCTACAATCCTGCTTTGGTACACTGAGATCAGAGATGGGGCTTGGGTCACCAGAGTCCTAAACAGCTAAGTAGCTAGGAGGTACAGTGGATAGAACTCTTGGTCTGGAGTCAGAAAGACCAGAGTTGAAATCCAGCCTCAGACAGTGACTAGCTGTGTGGCTCTGGGCAAGTCATTTAACCTCTGTTTCGATTCCTCATATATAAAAATGGGGATAATAATAGCACCTAATTCCCAGAGTTGTTGTGAGGATAAAGTGAGATATTTGTAAAGCTCTTTGAAAACCTTAGAGTGCTAATAATAAATACAATTAATAACCATTTAATACAATTGCTAAATCAAAATAATTAATTAATAAAAATCTAATAAAATAAATGCTAATTACTGTTATTCCAAATAATAATAAAAATTCAGACTATTGGGCAGTGCTGCATCAAGCTAAAACACATCTGGTCTAACCACCTTTCCCAGTGGCCCAGATAGGGTGTAGGATTAGGGGGTGAACTGTGGCCAGACTGAGACTAAAGTAAGCATGGGAGTTGCAGGTCCCTGGGGTTTCTCTCTCCACTTTTGCCCCCTAACCCCTCTTCCTACGGTCAGGACAGCTCTTAGCAAGAGGAAGTACCTTCCTCATCAGCTGAGCTTACATCTCCTACCTCCATCTTCTCATCCAGAGAGAAAGAGGATTTGTCTTGGCTAAGTGGGAAAGCTTCACTTCTATTGACGCTTCTCTCCAGCACCCGGAGGGGAAAAGAAATGGGTTGGAACGTGTATGGACTGGAATACCTCTTTAACCTCTCACCTTTGTCTCACCCCCTTCCCCTTCTGTCACACCCTCTCTATGTCTCTCCCTGTTTCTTTTTCTATTTATTCATCTCTCTTTCCTGCCTCATCTGTTTTCATCTCTCTATGTTTCGTGGCCTTTTGTAACACCATGTTGGATTCTCTTCTCCCCCTTTGCCCTCCTGTTTCTGTCTCCTCTCTTCCTGTCATTTTTTCCTCCATCCTTCTCTCTGTCTCTTCTGCCCAATCTGTTCATCTCTATGTCTTTCTCTCTCTTAACCATATCTTTCTGTCTCTTGGTCTCTCCCTCGAACTCTGGCTCTTCTCCCTGGTCAAATGTCCTTACATTCGTTCCTTCATCTGCCATCCCCTGTCACTTGCTTCTTTCACCCATTTTCTTCTTCTGCTTTCCCGCTTTGTCTTTGTCTCCCTGTAACTGCATCTATCTCTGATTGCCTCCTGTCTCTTTCTCTCTCCTCTCTCTCTTATTGTCTTTGTCTCTGCCCTTCACCCAACCTACCCTCTGTGTGTCTCCTTCCCCCGACACGCCCCCCTAGGATGATCCCAGCTTCCAACAAGGCCTTCGTGGTGAACAATCTGGTGTCGGGGACCGGCTATGACCTGTGCGTGTTGGCGATGTGGGATGACACGGCCACCACCCTCACGGCCACCAATATCGTGGGCTGCGCCCAGTTCTCCACCAAGGCAGACTATCCTCAATGTCAGTCCATGCACAGTCAGATACTGGGAGGCACAATGATCCTGGTCATTGGGGGCATCATCGTGGCCACGCTGCTGGTCTTCATTGTCATCCTCATGGTGCGCTACAAGGTGTGCAATCACCAGGGTCCTGGGAAGATGAATGCCGCGGCTGTCAGCAACGTCTACTCCCAGACCAACGGGGCGCAGCCGCCGCCGCCGCCGCCACCATCCAACGCGGTACAGAACGGGGCGCCACCGCAAGTGCACCCCAAGGCGTCCATGAGGAACGAGCACTTTGGAAGCGGCAGCGGGCCGTCTGGGGCTGGGGGGGCGGGGGCGAGAGGCAGCAGGGGAGGCCTGGGGCGCAGCAGCGGCTCCTCTTCGTCCTCCAGCTCCTTGGCCAGTACGGACGGGGCGGGTGGCCGGGGCCCCTGGAGGCTCCCTCCGCCGGGCGCTCGCCCCAAGCCCAACCTCGACCGTCTCATGGGGGCCTTCGCCTCGCTGGACCTCAAGTGCCAGAGGAAGGAGGAGCCTCTAGACTCCAGGACTCCGGCCGGGGCCGGGGCTATGGGGCGTCACTCGGACCGCGAGCCACTGCTGGGGCCACCGGCGGCACGGGCCAGGAGCCTCCTGCCGCTGCCTCTGGAGTGCAAGGCGCGGCGCAGCCACTCCTTCGACATGGGGGACTTCGCGGCGGCGGGGGCGGCGTCCGGGCCGTCCGGGGGAACCGCGGCACAGGGAGGCTACAGCCCGCCGCGGAGAGTGACGAACATCTGGACCAGGCGTAGCCTCTCGGTCAATGGCATGCTCCTGCAGTTTGAGGACAGTGACCTCGTGGGGCCCAGGGGCACTTATGGCAGCTCCGAGTGGGTGATGGAGAGCACGGTGTAGATGGCGGTGGCTTCCAGAGAGCGAACCGCACCCCCTTCTACCTCCCTCTCCCGCCCCTTCCTCTCCCTTATGTCAATTCCGACCCCCATCCCCCAATCCCACCCTACTCGGCCTGTCGGTGGGATGGATGCTGGCAACAAGGTGGAAGAAATCATTCCTTTTTTATACATATATCAAGTCAATTCTCGATTATCTGCGTGCACTTTGTGGGTTATCCGAGGGCGCCGTTTACATATGGGACCACCATCCCTTGTCCTATCCCCTCCCTATCGCATCCTCCTCACCACCACCTCCATCTCAAATTCAGGTCCCCTTTTCCCAAGGCTCAGCCAGTGTGCCCTCAGGGAATGCACTGCAATTTGGCCGGAGCCCAGTATTAGGAAGGAAGAGCTCTCTAATCACAAATGCCAAGTATAGGAGGCTTTGGGATGAACTACTCTTTGTGGAGGAGCTTTTTTTTAATCGATCACCTAAAGAAACAGTCATACAGATAATGGAGAGATCACGATATATTAGAAACATTGCGCCCATGGGGCTAAACCAGTGAGGGCCAAAGCAAAGCCATGATGGGAGGATGACTGGAAGTTCTTCTCTGGTTCTGGGGGAGGCCTCTTGAATTCCCTAACACCCAAATAGTCCCATTAACTTCTCCTTCCTGCCACCAGGAACCAAGTGGCTTCTTGCTCCCTAACCCCAGTAATTTTTCCCACGCATCCTACTCTCAGGTTTCATATCAAGTTACACCCAGTTTGACACTAAATTTAAATGGGATATTTTTTAGGGAATGGAGCAGACATAAGAGTTCTATTTGGCGTCATTTGAGAATTTTTTTTCTTTTCCAATTAGGTGGGGCCGAGAGAGCTCCCAAGAACAAGAGGTAGAGTCCTCAGAACAGCTATATGAATTCCACTTAAATAATCTGAGAGTGATTGGAAAGGGGGGTATTGAGATACAGGATCAGGTATGGGGCGGGGTGGCAAAAAGGAGTCTGGGGAGAAATATGAGCCTTTTTAGAATCACAGAACCATCATGGGAGGGACCTTATAAATCATCCAAGAGATAGTCTATCAGGTGAGGAAATGGAGTCACAGATAAAGATCACATAGGCAATTAGTGGAAGAGCCAGATTTTGAAGTCAGACTTCCAAATTCTTCACAGTAAAGTTTCTGTGTTGTTTCTGCCCTCCCTACTCTTACCCCCAAATCATGCCAAGGACTTTTTTGCAGAGCTGCACATTTGGTTGGGTATTGGGTGACCCAGCCTGGAACTCCCTGAGAAATGGATCCTCACATGATGCTCTAGTTTCTGTCTTTCCCGGAGAGGTCCTCTATCCATGAACTTAGGGTGGAAATAAGAAAAGAAATACTGGGGTTTATTGAAATCCATGTTGTTGGGTTTTTGCTCCCATATTCCCAGAAAGTGATAGACATTCCATATAGAGAAAGAAAGGGGACAGAGAGGATACAACTTCAGGAAACTGATTTAATATAACTGAGCTTTGAGCAAAATGACTTTTTCACATATTCTCTGTCTTTCGTTCTTCTCTGTTTTCATTTTCCTCTCCTCTCCCTTCCTCTCTCCCTCTCTCCAGCTTCCTCCCTTTAACACTGTCCTTTATTTTCTCTATAATAATTCTTTCTACCAGTGGTCCCCTTTTTCCTCCTTTCTTCCTGTTGGTTGAACTGAGATCATCATAAAATCTGGAGGTTATTTTTGTCACACCAAAAAGGTATTGGTTACCTGCTAAAGTATGGTGAAATATTCCAGCTACCCTAGTGAAACTCATGGAGGGGTGGGTTTCTTGGAAGGCCTGAGAATGGATGAAACCTATGAAAGGCTTCCTTGTGGATCCAATGTTGGTATCTAAATGAAATGCCCTTGCTCGATCTGTAACATTATCCCTATTCACTCTTCCCTTCTTTCCCTCCCCTTCTTCCCTTTCATTCCTTCTCCAATCCTTTCCTCTCCCCTCCAGTCTCCTCTCACCTTCTTTCTTTCTTTTTCCCTCCCTTCATCCTTCCTCTCTCTCTTCCCTTTCTCCAATCCTTACAAGGTCATCCCCAGCAAAGACTGGTTGCCCTATGATCAGTCAGTTAACTTCCCCAGTGCCAAAATGGTGGAGGCTGTAGCCAGCTCCTCATCATTGAAACTTTATCAGCTTTGTGTGGGTGGGGAATGAGTTTGGGCCTCATATTTTTCCTCTCCCATCTCCCCTCCCTCATCCATGTGTTCCTTTTGTCACATCTTCTAATCCTGACCATAAAAGAAGCCATTTGGGAATCATACCTTTCCTGGTTTCAGTGGTTTGAGCACAAGGTGGGAGAGCAAGGAAGGCTGAGGGGCACATCCCCCCATCCCTCAGTGAGCTCCGTCTTGCCAGGTTCGGAGTGGTGTCTGGCATGGGTATGTACTAGCTCATGTATTTGTCATGTTTCTTAATTGGACCTTTAGAAAAATGATATCCCTGTGGTCACATTATTATTCAATTCTTTTCTTTTTGATACAAAATATACAGTTATGTACAGTAAAACAAAAAAACAAGATACCAACCATGGCTCTTGGGGAAAGGGCAAAAAGGATATTTTTCCTGTTCCTGGGAACATTGTCATCATCCTCTTTAAATGCTCTGGGATGTTAAAGGGAATAATTGGGAATGATATTTTGGGCAGCTGTTTTTCGATATTCTCCCCTTCATAGAGCTCCTTGCCTAATACCTGCAAACTAGTAGGGAACCTCTAGAACATGTTCTTGGGAATGAGGAAGACATTATGAATAAAGAGTCCAGTCCTGGAGAGGTCAATGTTCCCATCAGTCCCCATCTCATTCTCTCCCTGATTTTCCACTTGCATGACTTCAAGTTCTTCCCGAATTTTGGAGTTCCTGCTACCCACTGCACCCAACCACTAGAAGGTACCAGTCCTGACCAAGGGGAACCCTTTTCCTCTTAGTTCAACTGATTCCTTCATTCTCACCTTTACTTGGAAACTAAGAGGAAGCACAAACAAAACTCATAGAAGCATAAGTCAAGAATTTTTTATTCTAAGTTTAATTAATTTATTATTTATTAATTTAATTTTTGTTCTAATTTTAATTGATTTTATTAATTAATTTTATTCTAATTTTAAGTAATGCCTAGTTAAAGATTCTTTTATGAGGCATCAGTGCAGATTGTATCTTTTTGCTGGTACCAGAGCCTGAGTGGTTATGAGATGGGCCAGACTGAGAGGAGCAAGTAACCTAGAAAGATCCCAGTTATGAAATCATGGGCATATAGGATTTAGGGCTAAAAAGGACCTTAGAAGTCATCTTGTCCAACCATTTTATTGTAGAGAAGAGATTAAGGCTTCAAGAGGATTGTCCAAGGTCACACAATAAATAGCAGAGCTAGAATAGGAACTCGGGTCCCCTGCCTTTAGAAATCAATATTTTTTTTCTGTTACTACTGTGTAGTGTCAAGGGCATCTGACAGCAGGTAACAGGTATAGGTTGAGGCTGACAAGAGGGTCACTGGCGATGGTGAGTGGGGATAGCTAGCAGATGTTCCAAGAGAGGGGCAGATAATATAGCAACAAGGGTCTCTGAGCACAGGCAAGCAGTGAAAGTTCAACCAAATATACTCTAGATCAAGGAGTTCTAGAAAAAGGTTAGTGTGAAGAAGAGAAACATGACAGAAAACAAGGGCTGTGGTCAATAGGTTACAGTGCACAGCACATAACTGACACTTAATAAATGCTTGATATTGACATTTGATAATTGACACTTAATAAATGCTTAAATAAATTAAGCCAGCAGCTAGGTGGCACAGCGGTTAGCGTTCTGGCCTGAATTCAAGAAGACTCACCTTGCCAAGTTCAAATCTAGCCTCAGACACTAGCTGTGTACCCCCAGGCAAGTCACTTAAACCCGTTTGCCTCAGTAAAATGAGCTGGAGAAGAAAAGAGCAAACCAGTATCTTTGCCAAGAAAACCTGAAATGCGGTCACAAAGAGTTGGACATGCCTGAAAAACAATGAACAACAACAAAATGCTTGGTTGATAGGTTTAGGAGAACAGAACAATGATTAGGGCAGGTAGACTAGGGCTTTGTGCCCAGGTGCCAACATCTATTGAAGGGAAGGGAGACCCAACAGTATTTATCTGACTTACCATCCTCGTGCCTCCACGGTTCTCTTCTGGCCCACAGCTATCTCTTGTCCCTCAAAGGCTGGGGCTGAGGACACTCCCTCCAAGATCCTTTTGCCTTTGCACCCCTATCTCTAAGCTGGCTTTTCTGATTTCTGGGTTTGGTTACAGTGAGTAAAATAAAACTCTATTTACTATACAAGGGAGGAGTTTGGTGGCAAGGAACAAGGGAAGAAATCAGGTACCAGGATCAGGTATAAGGTCAGAATAAGAGAAGCAACAAGGATGACTTAATGTTTCTGAGTTATGGATTTAGGGGTCGGCACATTCTCCCAGCCTGGGGACTGAATTTCCCTAATTGTTTGGGGATAGGGCTAAGCCTAAAGGTAGGGGTCAAGTGACTCAAAGGTGAAGACAGGATCATCTCAAAATCATAGTAGAGGACCTTTTAGTATTGTAGTGTTTTTTTTTTCCTTTGATATAATTTCCACCAAATTTCCCAGCTCTTTTCATTTTTATCTTGTCTCCAACTTAATAGGTGATATCTCTTCAGTTAACACAATCTTTTTGTACTTTTTTGCCTTCCATTTTCTGTGTGGACAAGAAAAGGACCCTAGATGTAGAGGGGGAAGGAATGTTAGAGATCAATTCAACTCCACTCAAGAAATATTTATTATGTGTCTACCGCACATCAAGTACTGTGCTAGGGATAAAAAGACAAAACCAAGTTGGAGCTTTCCTTCACAGTGCCTTTTTTCAACTGAACCTTTCTTTTATAGAGGAGGAATCTGAGAAAGAGGCAATGGTGTGACCAAGGTCAAAGATCACCCAGGGAACAAAGAACGGAGCACACATTTGAACTCAGATCCTCCAGCTCCAGTTCTAGCCTTTGGTGGTCAGAGGCCTGTTGTCTATGCCTGTGATGGCCCAGCCAGCTGGGTGTGGTTCTGGCCGTCCCTGCACGCATTGGAATTTTGGCTTCTGCACGCAGCTGCTATGAAAAGCAACAAAGCCAAACAAAAACATTTTTCCAAAAGAAAAGCCAGTTTGCAGACAACGGCCCTGCAGAGACATACTCGAAGGCAACATAAGCAGTTTACAACATCACACATGGGGGATGAGTACCAGCCATTCAGAATTAGAGGTCTAGCAGGAAGCAAGGGCTAGGAGGAGAGGCCCTTCTTTCTTCCAGGGAAACACTTAAGGTCTCTACATCTACATAACAGCATCAGTTCCAGGCAGGCTGCTTCTGCAAAGAACCAGGAGGACTATTATGAACAATGACAACAAATTAATTTTCTCCTTTTCATGGTTTATAAAACATTTGCTGTTTCTTATTTCTAAAATCAAGCTTCCAGCTTCTCAACTAACATGGTTACAATTAGGTTCCCAGATTTCTGGGCTGAGCAATATCTTCAACAAGACTCCCAACTTCTCTGCATCATGCTGGAAGGAACCTTAGAAACAATCTAGTCTTCCCTCCTCCCTTCCCCATCCCCAGTCATTTTAATGATGAGGAAACCAAGGCTCAGAAAGGTTAAAGGGTTACAAAGAGAATCAAGGATTTCAAGGAGAATCAAGATTTGAGTCTTGGTCCTTCCAGGGGTGGGGAACCTGCAGGCCATATGACAAGTAGGTCATGTTCTGTGTTTATGTTCATTGTTTCTATGAAGTTTGGATTCAGTCAAAGAGCCACACTTGAGGACCTAGATGGCCACATGTGGCCTTAAGGCCACTGGTTCCCCACCCCTGCACCCATTGCTCTTACCAGTACACTGCCCCATTTATTTCCCAACTCCTAGCCATTCTTTTGCAGACAAGATTTGGCTTCTCCTAGAATCAGAATGACAGAAAGGATTTTTACTCCTAAAGTGATTTTCATCCTCAAATGGGGGCAGCTTGGTTTCTATAACTACTCCTATGCTCTGGCCTTTCTCCTTCATGTTACACGGGGTGGCTCGGTGCCTTTCCTTTTGTTTTTTGTCTAGGGGAAATTTTCATACTTCTCTTCCAACCCTGAACAAGAGAGAAATATGCTTACCTCCTCCTACTCTTTGCAATCTACATTCCCTAGAGTCCCTGGGACTTTCCTGGAACGGGCAAAGCCCTTGGACCTCTCTGGGAGATTTTTTTTTTTCTCAAGCCAAGTCCTACCTATTTTCTAATTAACAGATTTATTAAACACTTGCAATGAGGCTAGATGCTATGCCCCTAATGGTGTGGGATCATTTGTTTGACTGGATCAGTCTCATCTCCCTCTCCCTGAAGCTTCATCAGGGTTTGACCCTCGGCTGGTTGGCTGGTTGCTATATATCCCTGAGAGGTCATCACTGTGTTCTATGGGATGGCAGGCAGCCCTCCCACAGAGACCCAGCTTCTACCTTCATCATCTCTCTTCACCTTGGCTAGGTAGCTCCATGAATAGAGTGGTGGGCCTAGAGTCAGGAAGACCTAAGGTCAAATCCTGCTTCAGGCACTTACTAGCTGCTGACCCTGGGAAAATCACTTAACTTCTGTCTGCTGCAATTTTCTTGGTTGGAAAGTGGGAATAGAAATAGCACCTGCCTCCTAGGCTAGTTGTATCAAATGAAATGTTATTTCTGAAATGCTGAGTACAATGTCTGAGAGGTAGCACTACCTAATAAAATCCTTGTTTCCTCCCTTCCTGAGACAAAAACTCTGAGGATATTGACGATCTGTGGTCAGATATTGACGATCTGTGGTCAGAAACCCTCAGTAGGAACATTGAGCAGCTCCCTCATGTCCTCCCCCTTTACTTCCAAGCTAGAAAAGAATTCAAGCAACTTAGCCTTAGTATCTAGCAGGTTCCTAGACAAAGTGGTCCCTGAACCATGACCCTTCATTTCCTCCTCTGAAGTTGAAGGATCTTCTCTGAATGAGCTCCTCTACCATTCAGAAAACCTCAATTTTCCAAGATGATTGTGGGTGTAATCCCTCTCCCACCAGCCAATAAATTCCCTATAACTGGGTCTTGCTCCTGGGAAAAGTCAAAAGGCATGTATTAAGTATTTACTATGTGCCAAAGGTAGGTAAGTGGCACAGTGGCTAGAGGTCCTGCTTGGGCCTGGAGTCAAGAAAAACTGAGTTCAAATCTGGACTCAGACACTTCCTAACTGTGTGATCCTGGGCAAGTCACTTTGCCCTGTTTGCCTCAGTTTCCTCATCAGTAAAATGAGCTGGAGAAGGAAATGGCAAACCACTCCAGTATCTCTGCCAAGAAAACCCCAAATGGAGTCACGACTAAACCACAACAATATGAGAAGCTTTTTGTTAAACACGTAGATAGAAATGCAGCAAAAATGAAAAATAATTCCTGCCCTAAAGGAGTTTGCATTCTAATTAGGGAAGATAACACGTGAAAGAAAATGGAAAGAGGAGGGGAAAGAGGGGCAGGAGGGAAAAGACAAATGTCCCCAGCTCAGAGGCAGGGGAGACAAAGGCTCCAGAAGAGTGTGATGTGGGTGTCCTCCTTAAGTGCAGATTCTGGGAGGAACCGTCCAATAAGGAGGAAGGGAGCTGCAGGAGCTGAAGGTACTTCAGAGGTGTGAATTCCAGGACTGAAGTGATCTTTCTGGATGATGAGGTTTCTAGACATGGCGGAGAAGTCCAAAGGTGCAACCTGGTAAGAAATGAAGAGATGGCTGGCCTCAGTGGCCTCCTTAAATGGAGGTTCGAAATCTTCCCCAAATCCTTGGCGGGTTTTATGTTTTTTGGAGACGGGATCCTGACTTGTAATTCCATCGCATTGCCTTCAGTAAGGAAATTCTACTAATGCAGATTGGCAACTATTCTGCAACTTTAGTCTTAAAAAATTACTTGGGTCACTAAGTGCATTTCTTCCTGACTCCAAGTTTGCCACTATTCCACTAACCTCTTCACAATTTTATAACACCAAACTACCTTAAAGGTAAGAAAAACCTTTAATTTTTGTTCTCCGTCAAGGAAAGAAAACACCACTGAGACTAGATGAAAGCCCTTAGCCTGGGACAGGGGGAGATGAGGCAGTTTAAAAATGTCAAAAAGTGGAGAATTCCCTCAGAAGCAGGGACACCATGAAAAAAAGTCTCTCTGGGGAAGAAGCTATCAAGAGACATTCTCTAAGTATCTAATGTCATGGGGCATTTACTGAGAAGAGCTGTACCAGCCACCAGGATGATATCCTTTTGTCTAACCAGAAAATGGGCATTAGCAGGACCCTGTGGTAATGTAGGCTCGTAGACATCACTAGGGGAAGACATTCAAGGATAATAGAAAAGGGTCACTAAGTCATAAATAATGGGGTCATGGGGATAGAGAAACTGAGATGTGGATTAACCCAGTTTAAAAAAACAGTGAGAAATAGACATGGAGATTAAGAGAGGATTTTGAAGTTGAAAGAACTTCAGAGGACATATAATCAAAGCATCATTTGACATATAAAAACTACTACAAGAACTGAAGCTTAGAACAGTGAATCCAACTGTCCAAGGTAGTAAATGGCAGAGCCAGGATTCAAAGCCAACTCAACCACACTGTGCCAACTGGCTCCTTTGACAAAGGACATAGCATGTGAGGAAGAAGATAGAGATAAAATAGACAAAGAGAAGGCTGAGGCAAAGAGAATAGATAGAAAAAAAGGAAAGAAAATGCAAGGAATGAGTTAAGTCATCAAATCAACAAGCACTTACTACACACTTATGTGTCAGGCACTTTGCTAAGGGCTGGACTTACAAATAAGAAAAAAATATCATCCTGGCCCTCAAAGATGTTAGATTCTAACAGGAAGATCACATGTAAAAGGGAATTGAAAAGCTAGAGAGGGAGCTTGGGTGGGGAGAGAAAGCAGAGAGACAATGAGAGAAACAGAGAAAGAAAGTGATGACTCAAGTTCTCCATTCCCATTTTCCCAGGTTCTCCAGAAATAATTGTCTCTCTCTGTAGGCAGTTTAGCCAAACAGTGGAGCTCTGCCTACATCTGGGCTGATGCGGCCACAGTCCATCAGAGAGTATTGTATAACTGAAAGCCACTGTTCCAAAGATGTCATTACCATTTGGCGACCACAGTCCTGCCAAGGGTCAGAGATAGGTTGGTCTGTGTTTTCATTCTTTACATATAGTAGGCATTCAAGAGACCCTTGTGCCATTCAAGAAACATTTATAAAGGGCAATTTACCTAGAACTTGGGCAGCTAGGTGGTGCAGTGGGTAGAGTGCTAGGCCTGGAGTCAGGAAGAATCCTCTTTCTGAGTTCAAATTCTGACTCAAAGAGTTACTACCTGTGTGACCATGGACAAGTCACTTAACCCTGTTTGCTTCAGTTTCCTCATCTGTAAAATAAGCTGGGGAAGGAAATGCAAACCACTTTAGTATTTTTGCCAAGAAAAGCCCCCAAAGGGTAAAGAAGAGTTGGACATTACTGAAAATGACTAAAAAAATGTTCTAGGCACCATGCTAAGTGCTTTATAAATATATCATTTGATCTTCACAACATTTTGCAGTTGTGGAAACTGAGACAGAAAGAGCTTAAAGTTCTTGTCCAGGGTCAGACAGTTAGTAAGAGTCTGAGGCTAGATGTGAACTCAGGTTTCCCTGACTCCAAGTAGCCAATTTGTAATTGGTTGTTGATTACTCTTCATCGTTCTGGTAAATTTAGTGATAGTTTTTGAGTTGTAGTGGCCAAGTAGTTCATCTTGTCTTCTGAATTCTAACATTCTGTTCTCTAAGGTTCTTTCCAGCTCAGGCATTCTACGATGAAGTCTTGTATGCTGTATTCTAAGGTTCCATACAGCACTAAATACATGGTCCATTGTAAGATCTGGAGAGAGTGCAAGAATGTCAGAACAGGGAAAGGCATTAGAAACTATAGCATCTAATCCCCAGGCTTTATAGAAGAGACAACTGAGGCTTGGATGCTTTCTGAAGTGAGAGGTATTTACCTAAGAGACTGGAAAGGAAGAACCCAACATACAACATACATTCAACCATGCATTCCTGAAAGTGCTGAATTCCTAAGATTCAATGAAGAGAAAAGATAATAGTTCTTTCCCCTGAGTGAGCTAGTTTTATACTAAAAGCCCAGAGAACAGAGTTGACCAGATTTAAATAAAGGAAAATATTTAGAGAGTGAAATCACAAACAGTAGAACTAATTAGAACTATTAGAAGAGATCTAAGATTTTCTCTAGTCCAATCACCCCATTTTACGGTTAGATAAACTGAGACCCAAAGAGATCACACATCAATTAATGGCAGAGAAGATCAAACCTCAACCTACTCTTTTCCCACTTCTTTCCCGATGACACCTAACACCCCCCCCCTGAGATTCTGCAACTTTTGTGCCACACACTTCTCAGGATGTCAGAACTTGAATAGGCAATTAGAGATTATGTAGTACAAACCTTTCATCTTACAGAGAAGGAAATTGAGACTTAGATGCTAACAAGAGCTAGAGTTATTTAGACTACAGAATAAAATAAAAGACTAAAAGGGAGGGAAGGGGGCTGGCAGTTATCTTTAATGTCTAACAAAAGCTGCTCTGTGAAAGAGGTAATAGACATGTTCTGTTTGACCCCAGAGGGCAGTATTGGGACCAGTAACTGCTGAAAGTTTCATTGAAGTTGATTTCTATACAATGTAATGAAACATCTAACAGATGGAGCTGTCCAACAATAGGTCAACCTGCCTTAAAAAGTAATGACCAATCTACATTGGGAAGTGCTGGAGCAGAATAAAATGATGCAGAGACTTTTGCACTTGATAGGAAGTTGGAATAGATGACCTCTAAGATGCAGGTCCCTCTCCACCATAACATCTTATGATTTCAGGTGTGTGTGTGTGTGTGTGTGTGTGTGTGTGTGTGAATTGTGTGGCTTCCGTCCATGTGCCCACCAGTGAAATCTGAACCACAAGGAAAGGGAATCACAGACTATCAGAGTTGAAAAAGACATTTGAAATCATATAATCCAGCCCATTTCTGAAGGAAAAAATCCTTCCAAAATCCAGATACCTTTTCCCCAAATCCTGAAAAGAAACTCTTGTATTTCTGGCAAAGGTATTACCATCCTCCCAATCATCTAGATTCGTAACCTCAGAGTTATTCTTGTTTCTTGTCTCTCTCTCTCACTATCATCCATCCCACCTCACAGCCAATCAATGATGAAGGGTTATTTTTGAATTTAGATTAAGATCGATATCAGTCAATAATTTTGTGGTTATACATTATGGCAGTGTTGTGGTGGTGGGGGGAAGAGGCAGAAAGGCCTATAGAGTAGATTTGAGGAGGGGAGTTGATTACAAATGATTGTTTGTCAGTGAATGAGGTGCTCATGGGCAACTGGAACGTCTAGTGGGGAGGCACAATGGCTCCCTCCCCCAAGGTTAAGGGTATTTTGGGCACATTTAGCTAATGGCAATGGCTTTTATTGACATACTCCTCTCCTGGGGAAATATAAAAGGGCAATCATCATCATAGCTAACATTTACATAGCACTTACTATGTGCTAGGTACTGTGCTAAATGCTTTACACTCATTTGATTTCTTTGATGTTATCTGACCCTCATGACAACCTTGGGAGTTAGTGTCCTATTTTATAGATGAGGAAACTGAGGCAAACAATAGTTAAGTGGATTGCCCCAGGTCACATCACTAATAAGTGTCTGGGGCAGGATTTGAACTCAGGTGTTCCTGACTTCAGTCCCACCGCTCTATCCACTGAAGCACAAAGATGGTAGCTGTCCTGTCATTAACTTTGTGGTCAAGTTGTAGGGCATCTTTAATCTGATCCAAGTCTTTGGGAAGAAAACTAGGATCTCGAGAGAGGAAATGAATTGCCTAGTGACATACAGTGATTCCGTGGTAAAGGTAGGACCAGAGCCTATGTCTCGGACTCCCAGTCCAATGTTTTTTTTCCTATATTATGTTTCTTATAGGAGAGAAACTGAAGGTGATGATGATGGTGATGGTGGTGGTGATGATGATGATGATGATGATGATGATGATGTTGATGATGATGATGATGTTGATTTGGTCCAGTCTTATGATTTCACTGGTGTAGGCCACTTCCAATTGAGGAAACTCCTTGGATCAGCACTTTCCCTGAAACTTAAACTTTGGAGACTCGTCTGGAACATTGATCTGTCCAGAGTCACATAAGAAACGTGCATTAGAGTCAAGAATTAAATTTACATCTTCATGACTCTGAGGTCAGTTCTACTCATGATGCCACCCTACCTCTCACGATAATGATGCAACTAGAGAAAGTGTACTTGGGTCATAGGGTTTAAATTGTAAAACTGGGAGGGACTTTAGAGATAATCTACTCCAACTCCATCATTTTACAAGTGAGTCCCAAAGAAATTAAATTATTTATCCAAGGTCACACAGCTAGTAAAGAAACAAGCTAGGATTCAGAATAATACTAGGAGAGATCAAGATTATTATTTAGTTCACTCCTCCGTCTATATGTAGGATTGTCATAAGTCAACTGTTGTGAAGGGCAGCCAGACTGTGAGATGGCACAGTTATGACTAATCACCTAGAAATGATTAACAGCTACTGAGCTCCAGGAGCACTGTGGGCTGTGACCAAAAAACAAGGAAAGAACGACTCCAACCAGATCTTCAAATTAGTCAGAGATGACAACTGCATGGAATAAGCAGGTGGGGAATGACAGAATCATAGAATGTCAGCGCTGAAAGAAACTTAAAAATATACAGTTAGAACACAAAACATAGAATGTCAGAGCTGGAAGCAACTTAAAAATACATAGTTAGTATACAAAACATAGAATGTCAGAGCTGCAAAAGGACATTAGAACATGTACTGTTAGAACCCAGAATATTGAATGTCAGAGCTAGAATAGACTGAAAAACTATGTAGTGGAATTTCTTCATTTTATAAGGGAAGCCGAGAAAGTAAGATAAGGGATATGATTTACCCAGAGCAGTGATCTGGTGTTCATGGATTATGGATTATAGATTTGGGGTGAGTGTCCCACTGTTCCTTACTTTATGTTTGATACTTTGAAGGCATACATATTAGGGTACATATGTTTGCTGGATAAATAGAGGTTATCTGGTTCCTTTTCCATCTTTAGGGTTATGTCCACATGCATGCCCACCTCTTGGGGAAGTGACTCATAGCACTTAACCAGTGTGGGGCCTTAGCCCATTAAAGGCCCCCTTTGCTGAAGTCCAGTCCTGGCAGAAGATCATGTGTCTGTTTTGGTCCCATGGCCTCTATCAATCAATAAATATTTATTAAGCACCCACTATGTGCCAGGTACCGTACTAAGTGCTAGGGATTCAAAAAGAAGCAAAGGACAATCCCTGTCCTCAAGGAGACAATGTGCAAACAAATATATACAAAGCAAGCTATACATGGGATAAATGGAAAATAATTAACAGAGGGAAAGTACTAGATTTAAGAGGGGTTGTGGGAGAGATCTCTTATAAAAGATGAGGTTTTAGTTGGTACTTAAAGGAAGCCAAGGAAGGCAATAGGTATAGTTGAGGATAAAGAATGTTTCAGGCATGGGGGACACAGGGAAAAATTCCCAGAACCAAGAAATGGAGTATCTTGTTCTTGGAACAGCCAGGAGGCCAAAATCACTGGAAGCAGCCAGTCTTCTATAACACTCATCACTTGGAGGAGCAGCCAACAGATAATTGTTTTGGTTATTTTTGGAGGGAGAGTGGCTATTGCAATTTATGGACATGACGAAAATTCATGGAGGGATTTAAAAGAACTAAGGCTGGAAGACACCTTAGAGTTGACAGAGAAGGATAGAAGGGGAAAAGTATTTATTAAATTTCTACTATGTTCCACGCACTGTGCTAAGCACATTACAAATATTTGACCCATCATAAAGAATGCTAGATCTGGAAGCAGAGAACCCAAGTTTGAACCTCATTTCTTCCACATACCATCTGTGACACTTTGAGTAAATCCTTTCATTGTTCTCTGGATATCATCTTCTTTCATCCCTAAAATGAGAGGGTTAGGCTAGATGACCTCTTATAGGCTTATGGTCATCGTTGGCTTGTAGGTATCCAGGTCAACATCTATTCTCTATTTTACAGAAAGGGGAACTGAGGCCCAGAAAGATGAAGTGATTTGCCCAAGGTTACATAAAATGATGAAGTAGCAACATCAGGATTTGAGCACAAATCTGTTGACTCCAACCCCAGGGCTCTTCCAAGTGGATCACAATGCCTCTTTCTGAGCTACAGTGGTAGAGAGAGTATTCATGATGATGAAAATAAGGATTCTGCTTTTTAATAAAAGTCCAACAAATTGAATAAAGATTATTCATAATAGCATGGACATATGTGTGTACTCACACCTGTATATGTATATTTAGCAAAGAACTTTCCATTTATTATCTCATTTCATACAGCAACCCTATGAGGTAAGTTCTATTTTTATTCCCATTTTCCAGATAATATATAGACTAAGAGAAGTGAAATAATTTGCCCAGGGCTATATCACCAAACCTAGGGATAGAGAGAAGTCAGAGCAGGACAAAATAGTCAGAATTATCCTTCGTGTCCACCTCTTAGTTCCATCCAGTCAAGCAGTTAATAAACATTTGTTCAATGCCAACTATGTGCCAGGCCTGCACTAAATTCTAGGCATACAAGGAAAGGTAAAACACCATCCTTTCTCTCAAGGAGTTCATAGTCTCATGGGGGAGACAACATGTAAACAACTTTGTACAAATAAGTGATACACAGGATAAAGGGATGGTACTAGAATTGGGAGCAACCAGGAAAGGCTTCCTAGAAGGTGCGATTTTAGCTGGGAATTGAACGAAGTCAGAGAATCCAGGAAGTGGAGAGGAGGAGCAAGAGCATTCCAGGCATAGGAAACAGGTGGTGAAAATGGCCAGAATCTAGAGATGGAGTGTCCAGTTCAAGGAAAAGCAAGGAGGCCAGTGTCACTAAATGGAAAGTATAGGGTATAAGAAGACTGGAAATGTAGGAAGGGCTTTCAATATCCAACAGAGGATTTTATCTTTGATCCCAGAAGGGATAGGGAGCCATACGAGTTTACTGAGCAGGAGCATGAAATGGTCAGATGCCATTGTTCAGAATCCAGACAGAATGCACCTCTGGATGTTCAACATGGCAGGTATAAAAGAGGAACTGCCCCCCAACCATCTCTTCAACATTAATAGCAATCATGATAATATTTGCAAATGCTTTAAAGTGTGCAAAAGGATTTGTTATATATGAATTACATTACTCACATGTTATCTCATTCAATCCTGACAACAATCCTGTGAGATAGATGTTATTGTTATCTGTATTTTATGTAAGAAGTGACTGATGCTAAGAGACATTAAATGATTTGCTTAGGGTTATACAGACAAGTGTATGATCGAGGTAGGATTTTAACTTAAACCTCCTTGACTCTAACAACAACAACGATTGCTGACGTTTGTAGAGTGCTTACTATGTGCCAGGTGCTTTGGTAAGTGCTAGACATGTCAGCGTCACAATAACCCTTTGAGGTAGGTATTAATATTATACCCCTTTTAGAGATGAGAAAACTGAGACAAAGATTAAGTGACTTACTCAGGGTCACACCTCTAGTAAGTGTCTGAGGCAGGATTTGGACTCAGGCTTTCCTGACTTCAGGCCCAGTACTCTATCCATTAAACCACCTCCCTCCCCCAATAACTCAATGGCACTCTAAATCTCTAAACACCGTCCATTAAACATCATTCTACCTACCTACAGTATTCAAGATATGGCACCGTATGTCAGAGATAAAAAGATACAAAGAATGGACAAAACTGTCTCTACTCTCAAGAAGTTTACAGTCTGGGCCAGAATGAGCATGGGGATAGGAATGATTAAACACGATAAAAGGTTGAGTGGGATGGAGAAATGCAAAGTGCTCTAGGAAAATTTGAAAGGGAGGGGGCATTCAGGAGGACTCCTTGAAGGAGACGGCACTGGAAGGAAGAGTATTTCAAGAGTGGAGGGGAGGAAGAGGAGTGTTATAGTCATGGAGGGTGAGTTGGAATGTCCTCTGCTCCCAATACCTTGCTATTCTCAAAGTTCCAAGAGGCTGAGTTTGCTGGGAGATTTTTCTCAATCCATGGGGAGTGTCTTTGAATGTTCTTCTCAGTGTTCCAGTGAACAAGAAAGCAGCAGATGCTTTTAAGCCAAGGACAATGACAGTGAGGGAAAACATAATCATGTCCAGTGTTTGCCCCACCCTGGAAGCTCAAGGTTCTCTGGATTCAGCATCAAGATGCCAGATTCAACATCTTTAACAAGCTGTGAGATCACGGAAGGATGAACCCATCACCCTTGTTTGCTGACTCTGCCCTGCTTTGGAGAGAAGAGAAAGATTCACTCTAGCAGAGAAAAGGCATAGAGAGCTTTCTTTTCTCATCTCAGGCATTTTCTACACCAGAAAAGAGTGAGTGATAATAGGATTAAAAATGGAGAGTGGCTCTTCCCATCTCCCTTCAGGCAGTGATGGTACCCATAACCTTCTGGTCATATCTCAGGAAGATTTAGGCCAGACTCCTTGGCATGGGGGGATAGATAAGGAAACCCTCTGTTCTTACACACACACACACACACACACACACACACACACACACACCATCACCACCACCACCACCACCCCCCCCCCCACCACCAGCACCACCATGTACATAAACCTGGGTTTCATAGAAGCAGTGTGAAAAAATAAAAAAAAATTATATTTAGAGATAGCCTGCGTTCAACTCCTGTTTTTGCTCCTTTTGATTTGTGTGACCTTGGATGAGTCATCTTCCCTTTCTAGGCTTCATTTTCTGCATGTATTCCAATGAGTGATCAGACTAAAGAGTCTCTAAGGCTCCTTCTAGTTTTTATTTTTTTATGATCCCTTGATTTTATAGAATACACAAGATAGAATTCCCAGACCAATGTGGAAGACACACTGCCTGAGCATCAGTGAGTCAGGAGTCATGGTTTCCAGGCCAGTTCTTCTACTAGCTCACGTCATGACCTTAACCAAGTTCCTTCTCCGTCTCAAGGCCTTAGTTCCTTTCCTCACAAAATTAGAAGTTTGAACTTGATAATAAAACATTTTAAAAGCATTTTAAGGTTTTCTTCACCCTGTTAAGAGTACAAGCATGATTGCCCCAATTTTCCAGATGAAGAAACTGAGAGAGAAGGTAAAGGGACTCATCCTTAAAAAAGAGCTGAGCCAGGGATTCAAATTTAAGTCTCCTGACTCTAGGTCCTTTACTGTTTCTCCTATGCGCCATTATCCCATTGCCTAAGTCTTCTTCAAATTAAATGGCTGGTATCTGACCTCTAGGCGTATCCCGAATACTCCAATAGGGAGGATAAATAGGGGTTTAGACCCCTGCTGCGACTTCCTCTTGCTCCTCCCCCAAAGGGGCAATTACCCATTACCCCCAGGGAAATATCTTGACCTAATCCCAACCCCTAAAATAGATAATCATCCTGCCTCTTCCATCCTCAGAGCTGAAGCAGCCTGCTGGGGATGTGCTATATTTAATAAGTCCAAGTGAGCAACTAACTTGAGAATATGAGATCAACCCAGCCGTCTTCTGGAGAGTTTTGGAAGGGCTGGTTTCTCATACCTTTTAATCAAGTCTTTCGTTTCTCCAGGCAACCCGCACAAAGAACCTGTCAAAGGACCAGATTCTGGCACTAAAGATTTTGAATTTCACCATTAAGGTTCTATTTTCTGTCCTGCATTCTTCCAGGTTGGATAATTATCAATTAGTCCTCCAAGAGAACCCTGGTCTTTAGCATCAGTCAACTTAGAAAGCCAATTTATCTCACCCAGGCCCAGACACTCATTTCTGGTGTGAGACTATCGATTTTTAAATCTAGTATGTGAAATAATGCATAGAAAGTTCTGTTTGAAACTTAAAATGCTTTATAAATGTTAACTAGCATATACATATGCATATATAGTATATATGTGATATATGTACATATGACATATATGCATAGATAAGTTATAAATACACATAGATATCATATGTATGTTATGGGATGTGAGAGGCAGCTTGGTGTAGTGGATAGAAGGTCAGCCTTGGGAGTCAGAAAAACCTGGATTCAAGTCCTGCCTTTGATATATATTGACAGGGGGACCAAAAACAAGACACTTAATTTCTCTGTGGCTTCTCTAAGTCTATCAGTAGGGCTGGAAGGAGTTTTCACACAAGGGAGTCCTCTATGCTGATGAAAAGAAGGAAAGAAGGGGGGATGGAGCAACAAAGAGATACAGAGACAGAGAGAAGACTGATCAGTGCCCCAGGCACCTGTGTGCCTCTGAGAAGGGAGCTTCTTCACTGGAAATGGCCTGTAGCAGTAAAATCACAGTGCTGGTCCAATATATGTATGCATATGTGTATGCTTGTATGTGTGTATGTCTGTATGTGTGTATGTATATCGATGTATGTATATGTATGCATGGGTATATGTGTATGTGTGTATCTATGTGTATGTGTGTATGCATATGTGTGTGCATGTGTGCATGTATGTATGTGTATGCATATGTGTATCTGTTGAGTCTGTGACTCTGGTCAAATCACTTCCTTTTTCTGGGCCTCAGTTTCCTCAGCTGTAAAATGAAGGGGTTCACCTCTTCTATTTCTAAACCCTTTCTATCTTCTTTTTCTAGATTCTATTTAGAATAGAATAGAATAGAATTCACCCCTTCTATTTCTAAATTCTTTCTATCTTTTAATTTCTAAAATTCCTTCCAGATGCAAATCCTATGATATTATAATCCTGTTATATACATATATAATAGGATTACATATGTACCTATATGTACACACATATATGCATACATACATGCACATACATGTGTGTATACATCTATATGTATATGTACATATATGCATCTGTGTATAATTTACGTGCTGGTGTATGAAGGGAATGGAAAGCATGGAAACCAAATGAGGAGAACCCTGGACTAAAAGACAAGAGATTTGGGTTCTAGCAGGTTTGCTGTCATTGACTGGCTGGGATATAAAGAAAGAATGGTAGTTAAATAAAGGCAGTCATCATAGTAATAAGAGTTGGACAGGACCTTATAGATTATCTAGTCCAAAGTCCTCTGTATATTGTAGCACAGAGGGGAGAAATGACCTACCTAAAGTCACATGGATAGTAAATGACAGAGCAAACAGTAAAACCTTGATTCATTAATTCCAATTTCAATGCTTTCAGTTGTTTTCAGTCATGTCCAACTCTTTGTGACCCCATTAAGGGTTTTCTTGGCGATGATACAGAAATGGTTTTCCATTTCCTTCTTCAGCTTATTTTACAGATGAGGAAACTGAGGCAACAAGGTTGAGTAACTTGCCCAAGGTCACATAGCTAGTAAGTGCCTGAGGTCAGATTTGAAATCAGGAAGATGAGATTTTCCTCATTCCAGGCCCAGCACTACATCTGGTGCTCCATCTAGCTGCCCAATGAACTATAATATGTTGCTTCTCACCATAGACAAGTCACTTATGTAGTTCATTTGGAATCTAAGCGAATTCTAATTCACTTAAAATCCAGAGATTCCCCCATCTTCTTGAGAATATTACCAATCAATTCTACATTGTATTCTAACCCTGATCAGAGAATATTATCTCCATTTCCAATAGACAGAAATGGAGGCACGGTGACATTGCTTATATACATGTAAACAAACTATATGTTTCTGAAAATGTATAATTTTCTTTTATAAATTGAGATTTTTTCAATGCACAAAGGAGTGTACAACATGTCAAGGAATTCTGTCAGAGGAAGATAAGCTTTGAGATTCCAATTAAAAAATCCCTTTATATCCCTGGTCCTTAGTTTCTACATCTGACAAAAGGCTATATGATTACTAAGGTGCCTTGAAAACTAAGACATTCTGTGAGTTCAATGCTCTGAGGCATGAATCTGTTTTATAAATATACATTTGGTTCTTGAAAAGTAGAGCATGTATTTGTATGTCTGTCTGTCTGTGTATATTCCTCATACGGACATATACAGTTTACCCTTGTTTTTTTTTCTTTCTCACTCTCTAAAGTAATAGGTTACTAGAGAAAGAACAGAATACAAAAGCCAAGAAAATTTTTCCCAGAGGTCATGGCCACTGGGGGACATAAAACCATCTGTCCAGAGTCTTAGGAGGCTTAGGACCTTAGGGCATGGGAATGCTATACATACAAGTACGTTGTTATTTTTCATTCAGTCAGTCATGTCTGACTCTGTGACCCCATGGACCATAGCATGTGGGGCCCTATCTTCCACTATCGCCTGAAGTCTGTTCAAACTCCTGTTCATTGCTTCCATGACACTATCTACCCATCTCATCCTCTGTCATCTTCTTCTTCTGCAATCTTTCCCAATATCAGAGTTTCTATTTTTTTCCCAATGAGTCCTGTCTTTGCATTACATGGCCAAAATATTTAAGCTTCAGCTTCAGTAGAATGAGTAGTCTGAATTAATTTAAGTATTGACTGGCTTGATCTCTTTCCTGTCCAAGGGACTCTTAAAGGTCTTCTCTAGCACCACAATTGGAAAATATTGTTTCTGTGGTGCTCAAGTTTCCTTATAATCCAACTCTCAGAGTCATACATTGTTACTGGAAAAATGATAGCTTTGACTACTGTTAACCTGAAAGTTTGGTTAAAGGAGGCAAACAGAGCTAGGTGATAGAAAATTCATATTATTTATTTATTCCCTTAAGCATAGCAGACATGCATGCATCAAGTCAGACAAAGGGTCTGACTGACAAACAAAGAGATGACAGAGCTTATATACATTTTTCTTTAACAGACTCAGCATGTCTGTATTACTTCACTTTTATGATCCCCATGTATGTTTAACCATGATACAAGACAAGGATTTTCCTTAATGGAACAGGTTGTAAATACAATAAGTCAGGATAGTTGGCAAAGTGTCAGTTGGAATTACAACCCAGGATCTCTGTGCTTAATTTGCCATTAACATTAGATAACATAGTATATGCCCATAAAATATTAAGATAAGAAAAAGTCACATAATTCAAGATAGTGTCTGGGGACAAGGTTCTTACCCTTAATAGCCATGGACAGAGGAAAGAATGCTCCATCTGGGCATGTTGACATAAAAAGAGGCATTTTCTGAGTTACTCAGAGAACAAAGAAGCTGTTAGGTCTAGACTCTTCCTCTGTTTGATTAGTTCAGGCTCTGGGTCTTATTGAAATTACAAAAATGATATAAAATGGTATTAAATTTCCTCACTATATGGATCATTGCCAGCAAGGTGATATCTCTGCTTTTTACTATGTTGTACAGGTTTGCCATATAGTTTCCTTCCAAGGAACAAGCATCTTTTACTATCATTGCAGTAAGATGGTGGCATATGGGCTATTCAATTGTGCAGCTGTACAATAGGAACTGGTTAAATGACTAGATCCTTGGTCAGGATCAACTGGGAAGGAAGCCTCTAGTGGAGTATAATACTTTTATCAATGATTGCCATGAACATATAGATGGCATTATTTTCAGATTTACAGATGATGCAAAATTAACAAGCTGAATGACAATCAGGATTCCAATATTCCCTAATACCTAGAAAAGTGCCTAGCACATAGTAGGCAGCTTCCAAAAGCTTACTGAATGAACAAATGAACGACAATAGGCTAGAAAAATGAGTCAAACTAATAAAATCAAGTTGTTCATAGGGATAAATGTAAAATTCTACATTTGGGCTCAAAAAATCAACTTCACAAGTCCAGAATGGGAGAGATGTAACAATAGTTCCTATGAAAAAGATGAGAGGAGTTTAATGACCTATTAACAAAAATCGAGTCAAAAGTATTATGGAAAAAACACAACCAAACCTCTAATATCATCTAACATAATGTTATTCTCTAGAGGCAGCAAGATAGTTCAGGAAGTGGTGTCGTTAGGCCTGGAATCAGGAAATCTTGAGTTCAAATCCCTTCTCACACATTTAATAGCTATATGACCCTGGGCAAGTTACTTAAACTCTATATGTCTGTTTCCTTAATTGTAGGGTTGTTATGAGGATCAAAGGAGAGAATATTTGTGAAATGCTTAGTATAGTGCTTTGAATATAGTAGGTGCTTAATAAGTTCATTCCTTCCTCCCTTCTTCCCTTCCTCTCTTCCTTCTGTCCTTCCTTCCTCCCTCCCTTCTTCTCTCCTTCCCTCTCTCTTTTCTTTTCTTCCTCCCTTTCTTTTTCCTTCTGCTCACTTTCCTTCATTCCTTTGTTCCTTCTTTCACACCTTCCTTCTTTCCTTCCTTCCTCCGTCCCCTTCCTCTGTCCCTTCCTTCATTTCTTCCTTCTTCCCTCCCTCACCCATTCCTCTTCCCTTCCTCCTTACCTCTCTCTCCCTTTTTCCCTTTCTCCCTCCCTCCCTTTCTACCTTTCTGCCTTCCTTTTTCCCTAATCTTATTCTTTCCTTCCTCCCTTTCTCCCTCCTTCCTCCTTCTTTCTCATGTTCCTTCCTTTATTTTATGCTGCGTCAAGAAGTATAGCAACCACAACAAGAGAAGTGATGGTCCTGTTGTATTCTGACCCTGGTCAGACCACAGCTGGTTGTAGTATTTTCTTAGTTCTAGGTGTCACGTTTTAGGGAAGATAACAAGCTGAACCTAGGCCAAGGGAGAACTGCCAGAATTATACTTTCTCAGCCCAGTCCCAGAGGGCAAAACTGGGAGCAATAGGTGAGAGTTAGAGTCAATTTCAGTCTTGACAGAAGAAAAAAATAAAGAGATAATAAGAGCCAGGAGTGTTTCGGTAAATGTTTAACAATAGACCACCCCCCCCAAGTCTATACTTTTAAGCTTAATCTATATTATTAACATTTTCTCCCTCACTTTCTTAAGTCTAGACAATCAACAAAACAATAAATCAAGCCCTGACTTGTATTATTTGAGGATTTCCAAGGTATAAATGCTCACACTGACATTTTACCAGCGGGCTCTTGAGAGCCTGTATGAGCTGGCTTCAGCACACCCCTGATTAGAGCTATCTAAAAGTGGAATCAGATGGATGCCTAAGGAGCTGATAGGTTCCCCCCTCCCTGGAGGTATTCAAGTGGAGGCTGGATGGCCACTTCTTACTGATGTTATAAAGGGGATTTCAATTCAAATATCAGTTCAACTAAGTGACTTCTCAGGGCCTTTCCAAATCTTAGATGTTATGATTTTGAGGACACACAGCTGCCTTGCTGAGCTGTGGAAGGCTCAGAACTCCATCTATCTACACCAGGAGTTCTTTTTTTTAGAGAGGGGAAGCCAGGGCAATTGGGGTTAAGTGACTTGCCCAAGGTCACACAGCTAGTGTGTCAAGTGTCTGAGACTGGACTTGAACTCAGGTCCTCTTGACTCCAGGGCCGGTGCTCTACTTATTGTGCCAACCAGCTGCCCCAAGACCAAGAGTTCTTAACCTTTCTTATATCATGGATCCATTTGGCAGTTTGGTTAAACCTATGAACCCCTTCTTAGAATTATGTTTTTTAAATAATTGAATGAAATGAGGTATTTCAGTTACAGGCCAGTGAAAAGAAAAAAAAAAGTGATTTTTTTTTCCTATTGAAATTCTCAGACTTCCGGGTTAAGAACCCTAGTCTAGATTCATAGCTGCTTGCACATTTTACTCCTCATTCTTCTTCTGCATCATATTCTTCCCACTCCCCAGAGTCAGGTGACATCTTGATAGTGCCAAGGAGAGTGGGGGAAAGGAAAGTCTCCATTTGGAAAATAAAAATGTCTCTCTATCTTGCATCTTATGAATCAGCAAAAGGAGACTAGAGACTAGGGTGGAAGTAGGAAAGAGGGATAGATAAGGGGAGGAGAATAGTGTAGGTTGATTTATAATTCTGCAAGAGTCCTCTCTTCTGTCATCAATTATTCATTTGAGGGATTATCAGGGAACAACCTTTGTTTTCTTTCTGCTTTGTATGAAGGAGGAGAACTTGGACCCTAACAGTAGTCCTTAAGCACTCTGAGTCAAGGCTGCAACATTCCAGTAGATTGGTAAAAGTCACCAACCTTTTTCTACACCTCCTGTAGAATCTCATTTTATCATCTCACTGATCTGAACTATTTACGGCACAGGAGATCCCTTTTACCCAGCCACCCCCTCCCACTACACATAGAACATATTCTATTCAAGCTGCCTTTGGAAAGGCATCCCTTTATAATTGATTAATGGTCCCCAAACTGTTCCCTGAAATAATTAGGGCCAGAATATTTTTATATCATGCAGTTCATTACCATCTGCACTATTTAATGAGTCAGGCCATGGGGCAGAGTGATGGAGAGGTGGAGATGGTTGTAGGGATGGGAATATGAATCACAATACTGGCTGTCACAGATTAGTAGAGAATGATATTGGTAGGGGAGAGAGAATCCTGTAAGAATGGGAAATAGGGAGCTTCAGGGATATTGGGAAACTCCATCCCTTGTGTCCAAGGAAAAGATCAAGATAACCATGGATTCTTAAAATCACAGGCTCTAAGAGTTGGAAGGAACTCAAAGGACATCACACCTAACCAATACCTGAAGAAGGATTCCATTCTGAAACACATTAGGACAAATGGTTTGTTCAGTCTCTTCTTGAACAGATTCAGTGACAAGAGACTCACTACCTATTTCATCTTCAGACACCTCTATTTTTTTAATTCTCCTTATATTAAGCCAGAATCTACCACTCAGTAACTTCTTCTGTCTGGAGCCACACAGGATAAATCTCCTCTCTTATTCAAGAGTTTAAAAATTGAATAGGTAGAGAAGGTTAAGATAAGGAGGACCTTAGGTGGGGAATATAGAACTATTTCTTCCTCTGTTTATTCATATAACTGTACTCAACACTGAACTCAGATAATGATGGTGCCCACCAAAAGGAGAACTTCCATGCTAATTGACAGGAATCAGAATGACACAAAGGCAGAGTCAGTAGCCACTTATATGACACTTTGGGAAGAAGAGAAAAAGGGAAGATTGGAAAAGCCCCTTTCCCCCACTATCTGAAAGTATTTTCCCTATTGGCCTTTCATGGTTCCTGAATTTTCACCATTAGAAATATGGTGGAAACATTCTCTGTTAAAAGGTAAATGAAGTCATTATCAGTCAATAACACTTTAATGAGAATAAGCTTATCATGAACAGAACCTTTTAATAAGCATAAAAATACTTATTATTCAGGATTAAGCATACGCATAGCACTGTCCAACTTGAATAGACCTGGATATAAAAAACATGCTTGTGAAACAGAAACATTAGATGTTGGAGGTACTGGAAAAGGATTTTTCAAGTCCCAAAAGGATTTCCCTCAGTTATCCTTTAAGAACAAGCTGAGGACAGGATTGATAAAGCGTAGGGTTTGCAGGATGACAAAATATTAGAACTGAAAGGGACTTCAGAGATGAATTCACCCATTTTTTTTTTATTTTACAGAAAAGAAAACTGAGATTCAAGCAGTAATTTGCCCAGGTAGAGAAAGAACCATGTTTATATGGGTTGCAAGCCAAGTCATCAAGCATTTATTTAAGTACTCACTAACTGCCAGGCACAGTACTAAGGGCTGGGAATATAAGGTATAAAAAAGTAGCTGAAGGGAGTGGGGCAGAGATGAGAAAATCCAGGAGAGTCAGGAATGCAACCTGAGGAACAAAGGAGAGGAACAAAGATATGGCTAGCCTTGGCTACCTTAAAATGGAAGTTCTGAGAGGAACCAGCCAATTAGAGGAAAAGGATGCAGGGGCAGAGAGTACTTCCAGTGTGTTAAGTCCAAGAATGGTGTTCAGGGGTGGAGTGAGTTTCCATGAGGAAGAGTTTTCTAGGATATTGTCAAGAATATCCGGGGAGGGTAGGAGTGAAACCTGGAAAAAGAGTAAAAATCCTATCTGAGAACACTGGTAATGAACAGCACCAAGAGAGAATAGTATAGAAAGAGATGTCAATAGTCACCAAGACTAATGTATGTACCACATGATTTTTCTGAGGGCACCCTCTGAAGTGTTTAACCTTATCATTTGAAACTCATATGTCTAGAAAGATGGGTTAGCACCAGGGACAGCTCCTACTCTACACGTACATCCTCCTCTCAGGGCTTGTTGGGGACAAGAAAGAGCCTATTGTCTTAGGATGAATCCCCTAAACTTTATTCTCAGTTATATGCCCCTTGATACCTGTGGTTCATCATCTTAAGAGCTCACGTTTCTACAGCTATATAAGGTTTGTCATGTCCTTTTCTCACCCTGTGATGTAGGTAGCATATTATTACCCCATTTTACAAACGAAGAAACTGAGGCTTAAAGAAGCAAAGCAATTTACCCAGCAAGTAAGCGTAAGAACACAGACTGTAACCCAGATTTTGTGATTTTAAGACAACTGCTTTTTCCACTAAACTACATTGGCTATCACTATCCACATGGCCTTTAGCTCATGCTACCATACATAATCATGGGACACTGAGGGTCAGGTGCAGTTGCAATGCCCTGACTAAGGGCTCTCTGTGCCTAGGACCAGAATAGAATGTGTTGGGATGGGGAGGGGCATGGAGGGTAAAGTGGGCAGGCCCAGACTCTGCCAAATTGCATTTTAACTTGCTTTTTGTTCTAGATCTAAACAATGTGGTTGATCAGAGGCAGCAGGAGTTATTCCCTGGTTTCATATATTTATTGTAAGAATGTCCTTGGGTCAGCCAGTAAGGAACATTTTTAAAGGGACCCACAGCCATATTTCCCTAGGAGGCGGAGACTGAGAGAGAAGGGGAAAAGGGGGAGAGATAGTTGAAGAAAAAGGATGAAATGAAACCCAAATAAAAGGCTGTACAAGTTCTGGGAAAGGATGAGGATGTATAGGAAAAGCCTTTTAGAGAAAAGTCCACGGTAATAATTAGATTTTCAAGAGATGGAGGGAAATGCCTCCAGTAGAACTCACATAATGAGTTCATGGTTAGTTAATTATAGATCATTTTAATTCAACAAGTATTGAAGGCTTACAATGTGGCTCTTAGGCAGAAGCATAGAGCTTAAGGAAAGCTTGGGAATAATTTAGTCCAAGCCCCTCATTTTATTTTATTCCTCAAGTCACTTAACCTCTTAATAGTCTAAGCAACTCTCTACTAGTACTATAAGTTTCAAAGCAGGTGCATTCAGATTAGATGAAGGGACTTTCCTCACCTGGGAAATCCTCATACTAAGGAAATCACAGGTTCAGTCGCTATCCCTATTTTGTTACTATTGTTTTTCTCAACAAACATTTATTGTGCCTCCTGTGAGAATAGCTTTATTCTAAATGTTAAAGATACAAGGACAAAAATGAAAGAGCTCTTTCCCTCAAGAAGCTTATATTCTATTGGCGGGAAATAATATGTATATAGTTAAGTATGCAATATAATTTACATACATAATGTAAATGAAGTAATATGTATATTATATGCTTACACATATAACTTATATATATATATGTATTTGTCTACATATGTGTATGTGTGTGTATGTGTGTGTGTGTGTGTGTGTGTGTGTATGACTTGCCTAGAGTCACATTAGAAAGTATGTGTCTGAGGCAGAACCTGACTCCAAGCCAAGCTAGTGATAAACCTCTTTATACTTGGGACAATGGATAGAGTACCAGGCCAGGTCTGGAGTCAAGGACACTCATCTTCGTGAGTTCAAATACTCAGATACTGTGCAAGTCACTCAAACTTGTTTGCATCTGTTTCCTCATCTGTAAAATGAGCTGGAGAAGGAAATGGCAAAGCATTCCAGTATCTTTGCCAAGAAAACCCCAAATGGAATCATGAAGGGTCAGACACGACTGAAACCAACAAAGTTGGATCTCAGACAAAGATGTATAGTCCGTCACTGGGCAACTTTTACAGAGAAAGAATCTCAAGCCAAGAGAAGTTCATTGCCTCAACCCTAGACCATCATGTTTCAGTTGTTGCTATGCTTGTCCTTCATTCTTGAAGAGGACCATAACATCAGGGAAATGACAACATGACTTGCAGTTGATTTCAATGTGAGTGAGGGAGGGCTGTGCAAGGTCACCAGCCTCACTTTCTACTCCAGAGCCACCTGAGTCCAGTGGCCTGATATTCACCAGGATGACTGGAGATGGTCCAGGATGCATTAGGAGACCCTGGCCCTTTCCTGTTTCAGTTAATATAACCAGATCACCTGAAATCTCACCTCCATGCTAATTGATTTTTGATACTCAACACCTTCCCTCAGGTGCCTCTTCCCTCTGATTGGAGCAGTTACAGAGTGGAGCAATAGACTCCTCCCAAAGCCTTCCTCTCCAGAGAATCAGATCAGAACATTCCAGATAACTCTCCATTCTCTGTAGGCAGCTCTGCTTGGTTTCGATTGCACAGAACATCCCCACCTCGTGTTTGGTACTGCCTGATGCCCCAGCCCCCTTTAATTTTGTTTTTACGTATTGTCTTCTCCCATTAGATTTAAAGCTTTTTGTAGGCAGGGATGGACGTTTTTTTTATTTGTATCCCCAGTCTCTAGCACAGCACCTGACACAGAGTAGGTACTCAATAAATATTAATTTAATTTGAATTGAAGTTAGTAAATGACAGAGCTGTTTGACTTACCATAAAATAAACACATACACACAACTTTCATGTTCTGCGTTAGGCAGATACCTACTTCGTCTACCCATAAGTCCTAACTCTACTATGGCCTCCAGTTTCCTCCTCCGAAAAATGTAGACCTTCGACTAGAGAGTTTCTCAGGTCCCTTGCAACCCTACCTGTGATTCAACCTCTGTGATCATTGTGGCCTCAAGAGCCATGCTGAGTCTGTGGAACCAATAAAAGACAATGTGGCAGAATCATAGAATATCAGAGCTTAAAAAAAGGAATCTTTCAGTGTTCTAGGCAGCTCTCTAAGACCAAGTTTCAGAGAAGATGCTGACTTGAAGTGGAAGGACTTTCCTCACCTGGGAGTTCCTTGCACCAAGGTTATCACAGGTCCTTTATTTTATTTTATTATTACAAGTAAATTTCACTTATTATTACAAAGTACATAGAAATTAGAGATGGAAAACCATTAGTGACCATGTAATTGAATCTTTTTATTTTGGAGGAGGAAGAAGCTGAGTCCAAGAAATGAGCAACAATTTTCTCAAAGACCGTATCTTGCCTTTTGGTTTAGCTATACTGTTTGTATACATTAAATTCAACTTGAAAGATGTTTATTTAGTGCTTACTATCTGCAGAATACTGTGTTAGGCACAAGGGAAGATACAACATTTAGATAAGATACAGTCCTTATCCTTATGAAGCTTATAATTTAGTAGGAAGATGAGGCATATGCACAGATAAGCTATATAGCACATAAATCTATTTACTAGTCACAGCAGAAAGTGCTCAGTGAGATCCGAGGGTGAAGATACTGATGTAAAATAGAACAGGGAAGGCCTCACAGAGAAGATAGGCAAAGAGGGAAGGGGGAATATTTCAGTTGTAGAAAGCAAAGGAACAAAAGTGAGAAGACCTATCTCATCTCCCTGTTAAAGTATAAAGTCCCAAAGGGTATGTAGTTCTGTATCACAAAGTATACGAGACTCTCCTATAGAAGGTAGAAGTAAACCATTTATTCAGACACCAGAGAACCATATCCCACAAGCCATTTATCCAGTCTACCACAACAGTAAAACATCCCCCACACAATATCACAACATGGAGCCTTGCCATCCCAAACCTTTCCGACCCCCTTCTGGAGTCTTCCCCAAAACAAACTCACAGCAGGGTTAGGGCAACCTGTTCAGTTCTAACAATCATGAGGGTGGCCATTAGCAGCCATTAGCAGCCATAACACCTATGGCCTCCATCTATGTAAACTCCTTTTCCCTGCCCTAATAATGATAAAGTTCTTAGGAGTTAACATGTATCATTTTCCCATATAGGAATGTAAGTAATTTAACTTTATGAAGTCCCTTATGATTACTCTTTCATGTTTACTTTTCTATGATTCTCTTGAGTGTTGTGTTTGAATGTCAAATTTTCTATTCAGCACTGGTCTTTTCATTAAGAATGCTTGAAAGTCATCTATTTCATGAAATACCCATTTTTCCCTCTAAAGGATTATACTCAATTTTTCAGGGCAGGCTGTTCTTGGTTGTGATCCTATCTCTTTTGCCTTCCAGAATATAATATTCCAAGCCTTCTTCTCTTCTAAGTGGAAGCTGCTCGATCTTATGTGATCCTTACTGTGGCTCCATGATATTTGAAATCATTTCATTTTGGATGCTTGAAGTATTTTGAATTTGACCTGGGAGCTCTAGAATTTCCTAAAAATCTCTCTTTAATCATGGCTTTCAGGTAGTCCAATGATTTTTAAATTATCTCTGCTTAATCTACTTTGTAGGTCAGTTGTTTTTCTGATGAGTTATTTCACATTTTCTTCTGTCTTTTAATTCTTTTGATATTATTTTATTGTTTCTTGATGTCTCATGAAGTCATTGACTTCCACTTGCCCCATTCTAATTTTTTAAGGAATTTTTTTCCTTGTTGAGGTTTCATACCTCTTTTTCCATTTGTCCAATTCTATTCTTAAGACGTTATTTTCTTCACTATTTTTGTGTCTCTAATACCAAGCTGTTAATTTCTTTTCATAAATTTCTTGCATCACTCTCATTTCTTTTCCAATTTTTCTTTGCATATTCTTATCTATGTTAAACTTTTCCAGGAATTCTTGTTGAATTTGGATTCAATTAGAATTTTTCTTTGAAGCTTCTTTTTTTGGAAAGTGGGGTCGCTATTTGCACATCGTTGTCTTCTTCTGAGTTTATATCTTGGTCTTCTCTGCCACTGTAGTAGCTTATTATGGTCAAGTTTGTTTTTTGTTCTTTGCTTATTTTCCCAGCTTATTTCTTGACTTTGAACCTTATGTTAAAGTTGGACTCTGTTCTGCTGGAGATGGGGAGGCACTGTCCCAAGCTTCAGGGTTTTTTTTGTGCTGCTATTTTCAGAGCTACTTCTGGGAGTGTGCAAGTTTTTGTGCTTTCAAGGTGGTATGATCCTGGAAGAGGTGTAGTCACTGCTCTCCTTCTCTGTGCTCTGATCTTCACTCAGAAAGGGCCCCCGGTCTCTTGTGACTGAACCCCAGTACTTCTCTCTGCCCTTGAATTGCAACTCAGAACTGTGTATGGGCAATAGAGTTGACAATCAGTCCCAGTTGTACCTAATGCCAGCAAAGGGTCTCCTGTGATCTTTTTCTTTCCTGTTGTCTTCCCTTACCATCTCTGGCCTAAGAACTCCCAAAGCTGCTGCTACTGTAGCAACCGCAGTTGCTTCCACTGTGAGTGTGGGCTCTGGACAGGCCTCTACTCGTAACACAGACATCTCTTGCCAACCTCTTATAATCTTCTTAGGCCACAAAAATGTCTCACCTTAACCTTTTATTGGCTCTGTTGCTCCAAAAATTTATTTGAGGTGTTATTTTAAAGTTGTTTGGAGGGGAATGTCAAGAGAGTTCAGCTGGGTAGCTGCCTTAATCCACCATCTTGCCCCCCTGTCCCTGCCCTTAAGGAATGTTCATTCTAATAGGGGAGACAACATGTAAATAACTAAGTATAACAAGATATACAGAGAATAGATGAAGGTAATTTGAAAATAGAAGGCATTAGCAACTGAAGGAACTAGGAAATCCCTCCTATACAAGGTGAGATTTGAACAGGGTCTTAAAGGATGTTAGAAAAACTAGAAGCTTGAGGGGGATAAGAGCATTCCAGGCAAAGGTGAAGCTAAGGAACAGATGGAGTGTTATGTTCAGTGAGCCAGAGAAGGCCAGTATGGTGGTGAGATGGATGGCAAGAATATCATTATTCCTATTTTATAGACAGGAAACTGAGGCCTTGAACATTTCAGTTCCTTTATTAGGGTCACACAGCATGTAGGTGTTGGAGTTGACACATTTTCAGGTCTTCTGATGCCAAGCATGTCAGTCTTTTCTCCACTGTACTCTTAAGAGATGGCACTAGAGAAATTAGATGTTGGTGGGAGGAGGTAGGAATAGGAGAAGGGAAACTAGGCTGAATGGAGTGTTTTGATCCAGGGTGTTGGAAGAATGAGTGGGGTCAACTTGGAGGGAATGAGGGAGTCTTTTGACTCCAAATCCAATTCCATTTCTAGGGTTTTTCCTGCTAGAGTCAGACCAAGCTTCAGGCAAGAAAATAAAAAAGTGGGGATAGGGAGGTGGGGAGAGTAGAGGAAGCCAGAGAAGAACAGGGGGAAGAGGAGAGAGAGAATCAAGAGGAGTTATCATCCTGCTTGAAGCCCTCCTTCCTCTCAGTCCCCTGAGGGCAGGATGGGAGGTAGTGGTTTAGATGGAGGCAAACCTCTGAGGGGCAGACAAGTGATGTGGGAGGAAAATAAAAGGGAAGGAACCCAGAGAGTGGCAGGTACATGGGTAGAAACAAGTCATCCCTTTCTGAGAGGAGAGACAGGCCTGTGGGAGGGGAGTGTGAGCAGAGAGAGGAAGGGAGAGGGAGGTGACAGAACATCGGAGGAGCCCAGGGGCTTAGCTCCCATTGGAAATGGTGGATGTTAACAGCAGCCGGGTTCAGGAAGGCAAACATTCTGTCAGGCATGCTTTAACACAGGAGGAATCACTTTTGAGTTTGGGTTTTCATTTGGCAAACGGCTGGGCTGTGGGACAGAATTGCAGCATTTAGAGGTGCAAGGGACCTTATTTGTTCCAAATCCCTTGTCTTGCAGAAGAGGGAAAGGGAACCCAGTGGAAAAGAAATGACTTGCCCAAAGTCACACAGCTAGTTAGTGGCAGAACTCAAATTTGAAATAAAACCCATTTATATTTCCTCTGCTGATGGAATTTGAGTCACTGGTTCCCAGCTATCAAACCAAGAGTCAATTCCTAGTCTCATGTCCAAACTTTTTCCAGCCTGCTAGGACTTGCCAAAACTTGTTCTCCCCTGAGAAAGCCTTTAAGAATCCCAGGTCAGCACTGTGCCAGGATGAAGCATCAGAACAGGTTGTTAGTGGAGTCTCAATATCATCATCTATAAAATTGAGAGAAAAACACTTGCAGAATTTACCTCAAAGGGTCATGGTGAGGGTCTGATGAGGAAAAAGGTATGCATTTGTAGCTGTAAATAGGTGTGCTTTGTAACAGAGAAGTGCTATTAATAAGACTGCATCTTTGAAAAAAATGTTTAAAAATTTCTTTTGAGAATGGGCCTTCTATCTCTTTCAAACTGGAAGTATCATGATCACTCAATGGCCTGATCCTTCTACTGGTTGGCACAGGTGATCTTGGCTGGTTTGCCCTCCTTTGGCAGCCTGGTAGCCATCCATGCCTAGGGCTCACCATATTAGTGACAGACTCAGAGAGGACACCCAATTGGCTTTAACCCTACTATAGCTCAGAACTTCTGCACTCACAGAATTCACCAGCCTCAGCCTCCCCAGTATCAGGGATTACTGGCATGCCCCACCATTCCTACTGAAAATCTATCTATTCTTAATAGGATCAGAGAATCCGAGCTAGAAGGAACCTCAGAGGTCATTGAATCCAACCCTTCATTTGACTGATGAGGAAACTGAGGCAGTGAGATAAAATGTAGCTAGTATCTAAAGTGGGATCTAATCCCATGTCTTCTTGATCCTAACCACTACACAATACCACCTCTCAAATTGTCAGCAAAGGTAAATATAGAAAAGTTAGGATGTGAGCTATGTATGATTTGAAGGATGGTACGCACCTGACTTGCTGTAACAGAATATGGAGGGCTTAGAGAGACAGTATGTGACCACAAACAAGTAATTTAATCTCTCCGAGCCTCAATTACCTCATCTATAAAATGGGATGATATCTACAGTCATTATCTGACAGTACTGTTGCAAGGTAATAATGTATTTGGGTGACTTTAAACCTTAAAGCACTCTATAAATGTCAACTCATGATCATTTCAGCCTGAGAAAATTAGGAACAGTGAGGAGATCAGCCAGGCTGGACTGGTGGATACATATTGAGGAGTAATGGGTATGATTTAGAGTTGTTCTTTAAGGTCTAACCGTGGAGCCTACGAATGCCAGGGTAAATATTTTAGATTTGCTCCTATAGGAATTAGAAAGCCAGTGTTGGATTTTGAGCTTGGGGCTAATAATGATAATAATTCATAAAATGCTTTAGAAGTTATGAAGTGCTTTTATGTGTAAAATCTAACTGTATCTACACAATAACCTTGTAAGGTTGCTATTTCAATGCTCCAAGGAGCCATTGGATGGGAGGGTAGTCCCTCCACTGAGGCAGATCTTACCCCCTATATGTTTTAGTAGATAATTCTTCATGAATTGCTATGGCCAAAAAAAAGGTCCATCAACTTGAAATGACATAGCTCTCCAAATTGAAGCTGAGCTGGTGTTCCGATAATTAAAACCTGTTCCTCTGGGAATCACTTGCCCAAAGTTTTCACTCTACCGGCATAGCCATGAAGAACCAAGAGTCATTTTCATTCCAAAGTGAGGACTTGAGTTTGGGGAGGGAAGAGGGAGAAGAGAGAAAAGAGGGGAAGGTAAATTATTTAAGTATTATTATCATTCCTATTTTCCAGATGTAAAAATTGAGCATTAGAGAGGTAAAGTGACCTCTCTTCAAGGTCACACAAGTAGTGAGCATCAGATCCAGCATTCTGATCACACATATAGCACTAAAAAGGATTTGAGAGGTCACCTAGCTAACCTCTTCATTAGATAAGGAAGCCAAAGCCCAGAGAGGTTGCCACTTTTCCAAGGTCACTCAGGCTACAAATCACAGAAACAGGATTTGAACCCAGACCTTTTAACTGAAAATCAGTGTGATTGAGTGGATTGATCGTTAGACTTGGAGTCAGCCAGGAAGTTTATCAATAAACATTTGTTAAATGCCTACTATGCACCAGTTTGCTAAGCATGGAGGATATACAAAGACAGTCTAGAGATAATCCTTGCTCCCAAGGAGCTCATTAAGGAGCTCAATAAGGGAGACAACTCTGCACAAACAAGATATATCCAGGCTAAATTGGAGACAATCGATAGAGGGAAGGTATGACAATTTAAGAGCACTGGGAAAGGCATCCTGTCGAAGGTGGGATTTTAGTTGGAACTTGAAGGAAGCCAGGGAAGCCAGGAGCCAGAAATGAGGAGAGAGAGCATTCCAGGCATGGGGAACAATCAGTGAAAATGCCTAGAACTAAGATGATCAGAGTTCAGCTACTGCCTTAAATACTTACAGGTATGACCCTAGACAAGCCATTTGTAACATCTCTGAAACTCAATTTTCCCATCTGAAAAAGGAAGGGGTTGGAGTGGAGGATTTCTAAGGTCCATTCTAGGTCTAAATCTATGCATGACTGAGGCCAATGATCTTTCTACCATGTCATATCTTGAAGTTTGACCTCTTTCCGCTGTATTGCAAAGTGCTCCTCTTTCAAAGAAGTGGCCTCTTACTATGTACACAAAAATAAACAATCTTGACCTGATGAATGGGCAGAAGAAAACAGAGGGAAATTTTATTTATAGGATTTGCTGCCTTTAGTAGAAACCCCATTCATGCTGGTGTGGGAGGTGGGGAATGGGGACAGATTTTTCCCCCGCTATGAGCCCAAAGATGCTCCCTATGCTGCCTCCCCCACCCTCTACCACTCTAGCCACAGAATGAGACTTTGACTCTAGGCAGTGCTTCCTCAAGAGGGCTGCCTCAGGCATTTGTAGCAAGTGGACCGGGGCAGGGCCTTCATCTCCCAATGCTCCTGTGGCCTACTTTCTTTGCAGCTGCCAGTACCCAGAGCCCAGCAGGCAGGTTATAAATATCCCCGAGTGACAGAGAGTGCCTTCAATCTGACGCTGATGTCGATTAAGCTGGATGTGCAGTTTCAAGGTCACAAGGGCTTCATCTGTTCTTTGGGGAGCTGGGCCCATTGTGGGGTAGGCTTGAAAGGGGGAAGGGAGACCTCTGGAGAAACTTGGACCCAGGGAGTAATGCAGAGGGTAGCAATTTCCTTGCTCAAGTCTCAGACTTTCAATATTCCCCTACACCCCTTTTCCCTTGGGTAGGGATGGGGGAGGGAAGAGAGTGCAATTCAGGCAGGCTCTATCCTGAGTGCCCATCACTTTGCCCACTATCCAGAATGAGAGTTGTGTGAATGTATCCTTATAATCCCAAGCTGAACCAACAAAGCTGAGCCAGGCACCCCTGGGAGACCCTCTTTGTGCTTATGCATACACATGCCTGTACACAGTCCCACCTGGGGACTCAGATGAATAGTACCCATCAATGACCCCAGGCCTTGGCCTTCATTAGCCAATCCCCCCACACAAACATCCTCATTACACTTATAAGAGACATATCAAGAGATCTTTGAGTCACAGATCTGGGAGGGGTCTTAAAGAACATTTAGTTTCATTTTCTTTCTTCTCACTTGATATTATTTTATTCTTTTTTCAATTATGCATAAAGATAGTTTTCAACAGTCAGTTTTATAACATTTTGAGTTCCAATTTTTTTTTCTCCCTCCATCCGTCCCTTCCTTCTCCCCAAGGCAGCAAGCACTCTGATATAGGCTATACATATACAATCATATTAAATATATTTCCACATTAGTCATGTGGTAAAAGAAGAATTAGAACAAAAGGGGAAAAGCCACAAGAAAGAAAAAAGAAAGAGAAAAGAGCATGTTTCAATCTGCATTCAGACTCCGCAGTTCTTTCTCTGAACATGGTCAGCCTTTTCCATCATGAATCTTTTGGAATTGTCTTAGATCATTGTATTGCTGAGAAGAGCTAAGTCTATCAAAGTTAGTCATTGCACAATATTGTTACTGTGTACAGTGTTCTCCGGGTTCTGCTCACTTCACTCCATGTCAGTTCCCTAAGTCTTTCCAAGTTTTTCAGAAATCTACATGCTCATCGTTTCTAATGGAACAATGGTATTCCATTATATTCATATACCACAACTTATTCTAGCTTCATTTTCCAAGTGGGGAACAGACTTGCTCAGGATCAAAAAGGCAAATAGCAAAACAGCCATGACTCAGATTGCAGGTCTTCTGACTCTCAACACAGCAACTTTTCTGTCATTCTCTGCTGCCTCTTCTTCCTTGCCGAGATGGGGGCTAGGCTGAAGATACTAACATTCTAGATGGGGCTAGAACAAGGGCAGGGATTTTGGTTAAGAGCTGAGGCTAGGTGATGAGACCAGGATAACATTTTTAAAAATGGTCCAGGGAGCAGGAACTAAAGCAAACAGTTGTTGGACAACCTGGCTGAGGTGGAAATAAATCTAGAGAGGGTAGGGTTGGAGCCTGGCAGTACATGGGAGAGTATAGGAACATACATAAAAGGATATCTGGGTGACAGGGCATGTGATTACCTGATGGTCATTAGTGCCCTAACCTGTAGACTAGAGAGATTATGCCACAAATCAAGTCTCTTTTGTGAAATAGCCCCTTTCAAAGCTGGTTTCAGCACTTTTTATTGAGACCAAGAAGAGAAACTACAGCCACTTCTTCCCTCCTTCCTTGGCTGTTAAAGGAAATGGAAAAAGAAATTAATCAACCAACACACATTTATTAGTTATCTACCATGTGCTAGGGATGGGAGATACAAGGACAAAAATGAAATACTCTCTAGCTTTCAGGACTTTTAATTCTATTAGGGTGTTTTCAGTTCTAACCAGGAGATCCCATGCTCCATCAGGCACATCTTCAGCACAGAAAGTTCAGAAGCAAAATTCTAAGGAGCTGACTTCCTTTAGGGAACATTGACTGGGAATGAAGATGTCATTCAACTGCAATAGGAGTACCAGCGCTTCTAGAAGCCTTTGGGGATCATCTTGCCCAACCCCCTTCTCCCACCAAGAGTGACTCCTAACCTAACTTGGGAAGCTAAAACAAACATGATACAGAAGAACCACGCAAGACAGAATGGGTTTCTCATCTTATTGAGGGACATTCTCAGCCCCTCCAGAAGGCTTGAGATTGACTTGAGGATTGAGAGGGAGCCAAGTATAGTAATGGGGTAAGCATGGCTAGGAGCTAGAACAGAAACAACAACTAGCATTTCTATAGCACTTTCAGGGTTTTGAAGTACTTGACAAATATTTATCTCATTTAAACCTCACAACAACCATTTAAGGTGGATACTGATAATCATCTCCATTTTACTGATGGGGAAACTGAGGATGAGAGGTTAAGTGTGCCCAGGGCCATGTAGCTAGTAAGTGTATGGGGCAGGATTTGAATTCAGGTCTTCTTGACTCCGAGTGCAGCACTCTGTATTGCACAACATAGATTTCTGGGTTCATGTGCCTACTTTATCATTTACTAGCTGCATCACCTTAAGCAAAGTCATTTATCCTCTCTGAACCTTGATTTCTTCATCTTAAAAAGAGGGGGTTGGACTAGATCATCTCCAAAGTTCCTTCAGGCTTTTGACTTAATGATAAACCAAAGTCACTCCCTGACCCAGATATGCCCAGGGAAGCTACCTACATTGGCCATTTGAGATGGACAGGGAAGCAATTAGCTGGTCAATGACAACTTTGATCATTTGGACCTCCAGGTCGTTGTCCTCAAACCTCCTCCCCCAAAGCAAGTCCCCCTTATTTGCTCAATTTCCCAACTCTCCATTAATGTACAACATGGAAGTCTCTCTTGGTTTTCTCTTCACCATGGAACTGTCCAGCAATAGAACAGTCTGCCTCTCAAAGTAGTAAGCTGTTACTGGTTTGAGAAGAGTCTAGAAGTGTGTACAGAAAAACTAGCATTATAAGAATGATTTGGTTAGAAAAGGTGTCTTCCTGCCTGAAGATCTTAAGATCATCAATTTGTTTCATCCTTCCTTTTCTTGAAGAGAACCAATGACATCACAAGGTGATGTCTTAACTGAATCGGCTTTAAGTGACAGGACTCAATGACGACAACATTATCAATTTAGAGCTCTCAGAAACCTCAGAGGTCATCTGGCCCAACTCCTTCATTTTACAGATGAGGAAACTGAGGCAGAGTTTAAGTGGCTCACTCAAGGTCACACAGCTAATGAGTGTCAGAGCCAAGTCGCATTCAGGTTATCTGACTCCAAACGCAATGTTACTTCCACTACCTTCGAGGCTGTGCTTATTATATAAATCTACCCGAGTGAATTCCAACCTTGCTGCTTGCCGCCATGTGAGCCCCCCGCCCTCCCCCCCCCCGCCAAAGAAAGCTATTCCCCTTTGTCTAGACCTCAGTTCCCTTGAATGTAAAATGAAAGGGCTCAACTTTATGATTTCTAAGGTCGTTTCTAAATTTCTTTGATCCTGTGATCCCAGGACAGAGTATTTACCCTGTTTCAGGCCAGGCTATCTTTCTACCACCAGTCCTCAGTAACATCTCTATTGTGTGCAGAGCAGTTGAGGAGTTAATGTCTCTGAGGGAGATAAAACTTGCTGTTTCTCTGGCTCAGGTTGACTCCTTGGGTCCCCCCCTCCCATATTCCAGTTTAAGCTCCTAAGTGTTATGTTGCTCTGATATCATCTGCTGACATTTAAGTTCTAAGACTTTCTAAAGATGGAAAATTAGGAGGATGGGCCATGTGTAGCAGTATCCTGAGCCTGTAACTTACTTCACAATTGATTCCCCTGTTGGTGTGAAAAGGGAAAGTCCATGTGTGCTGACCACTGCTCCCCACTTCCCCCAGCCACTTGAAAGCTGAGGGTTGAGAGAGAAGAGGGAAGAGAATGGAGCAAGAGAGGCAGACTGGCTTAGGGCAACAGCATCCAGGAGAAGCTAAGCTTCTTGAGGGCTGGGATTGTTTAGATTTTGTCTTTGGATTAATTCCTTGAACATAGTATGCATTTATGCCTTGAATTAAATTGAATCTGGCCTTAAACATTGAATGGGAAGAGAGCTGGGCCTAGAGTCAGGAGGACCTAAGTTCAAATCCAGCTTCTGACACTTACTATCTGTGTGTTCCTGAACAAGTCACTTAAGCGCTGTCTACCTCAGTTTCCTCATCTGCAAAATAGGATGTACCTTCTCACCAGGGTTGTTGTGAGGATCAACTGAGATAATATTCATAAAGCAGCTAGCACAGTGCCTAGCTCATAGTAGGAACTTAATGCATATTTGTTCCCTTACTGTTTTCAGAAAATCGTCCTTCCTCCCATCTCCACCTCACAATATCTCCTCTACAACTATCTACTTTAGTTCCTGCAATTCTACCACAAATCCATTTCTTTGGGTTAAGGCATGACTACAACTGAGTTTCTTCTTTTAAAATGCAGGTTCTGGAATAGTTAACACATTGAGGTATTCAAATCAGGAAATACAAGTGGTAGGTTTGGAAGAGACCTTAGAGTCAATCTAGTGAGGTCTGCTCATTTTACAAAAGTGAGAACTGAAACCCAGGGAAAAGGAACTTGCCCATAATGAGTGGCATGTTTTTGAATTTCTTACTTACTCATAACTTGGCATGAACTCCTTATAGGGTATAGAAAAAAGCAATTAGTTAACAAACATTTATTAGATATCTACCATGTTCTAGGCATGGGGAATAGGCACCCTTTGCCCCAGAATAGCAAAGCTCAGGGCGGGGTACTGAAGTAATGGTGGAGGAACGGGAGAGGTAGCTAGGCAGCATAGGGCAGTGTGTACTGGGTGCCATGATACTGAATATGGTACCATGGTGGGAATAGCACCAGAAGAGGAAGAAGAGGGGATGTTAGAGGGCAGCAAAGCCTTGTTTTAAGGGATTCAAAAGTTTGAACCTGATGTTTAATCCCTGTCATAGACCAACCACATCCCCTTTAAGTTCCATTAGCAACAGGATAGGAAGGAGACAATTAATACCAGGGAGGGAGGGCTGTGGTCCAGGAAAAAATCAAAGGATTTAAAGATAGAAAGGTTCCTAAGAGATCAACTAGTCCAGTTCCTTCATTTCATAGTCAGTCAGTCAATAAACATTTATTAAGCATCTACTGTGTGTCAGGCATTTTGCTAAGTGCTAGGAATACAAATATGTGTGTATATAATATATGTAAGTGTATGTGTATGCATGTATATATGTATGTATATGTATTTATGCATATGTATATATGTATGTGTGTATGCACATACATACTATAAATACATGTATACATGCATATATACATATATGTATTGTATGTATATTACTGTAAAAACGTTATTGTAGTAACAATGCTGCTAGGAGCTGTTGTGGGGGTGAAAGACCAACAACAAAAGCACACAGGAAGGCAGCTAGCACAGGTTCTCTGATCTGCTTTTCTAAGGAATGCAACTTTCAGGGGTTAACACTCTCACTTTAATTAAACATACATATATCATTCACTTAGTTCAGGGGAAAAAGCCAGCACCCTGAACTTCAGAGCAAATACAAACAGAAATTATAAGCATACATTACATAAACAGAACAAATACAAATCATTAGACAGGCTTCTATCTGTCCATAGCAATACATACAGTTATCAGAAAGAGAAGCACCAACATCTGGGTTTCCAAAGCCCAGAGGCTCTTAACAATGTCTGCCCAGAGTCCCATCTGGTCAAATCACATGACACTCTTCCAGTGAGCAAGAGCCCCAAAACAAAATGCCAACCTCAGATCTTATATGCCCTTCTCAGGGTCAGAGGGCATCACAACCATGCAAATCAAACCTAGGTGAACTAGGCTTTCTTGTTTCATAAGCAGGTCAAAGACTCTTGATTCAATCAAAGAAAGAAAAGAAAACAGAAAGTCCACTTTGCTTGTCATTACATTTGAAAGGCAAGATTCATCAAAGGTAGTTTGATTACCTTAGCATTCTAAAGGAGAAAACAAAAAAGTCTCACCCTAATTACCATAACAATTATATACATACACACACATACATGCGCATACACACATATATGTATATACACACATATATATTATATACTATATATATGTATATATATGTATACACACATACACACACATACATCACAGTCCTTGCTTTCAAGAGGTTTATAATCTAGAAGCTGAAAAGCAGAGGGAGATGGGGAGAAGATATACTGGCAGGGACATAGTGGAGAAATCCAAAGAAATGTGATTGTTGTTCATCCGTTTTCAAAGAGGACCATCACAGAGTGATATCTTGACTTACCTGTGAATTGGATTTGAGTAAGGCACAGTCACACAAAGTTGTCAGCCTCACTCTCTCTTTCAGAGTCATCAAAGTCAAGTGGCAAGATAAAAGTCAGGATGACTGGTGATGGTCCAGGATGCAGTGGATGACCTTGGCATCTTCAATGTCTGATTAAGGTCTAAGAGCGCCTGCCTCAGCTGCCTTCATGGCCATCTGCCCGTTCCACCAGGGGAAGCCTTCACATGCTTGGGGTAGACAACCCCCTAACTCACCAGTGGATTTGAGGCCCATTGGTTATCCTCAACCTGGTTTAACTCATCTGCCAATACGGTTTCACCACAGTGTGGCTGCTGCACATGCCACAGCTTCTTGGAGCCACAGGTGAGAGTTGGATGAGAGGTGGATACCAAAGGTGGATGAGCAGTCACCCAAAGCAAGTCCTCATACCAGGGGGGCTAGTCCATCCTGAATGTCCCATATACCCCAATATATGTAGCTGGGTAGGAAATGAAGAGATGGCTGGCCTGGGTTTCTTCCTAAGTTAGAGATTTTGAAAGGGGCTCTCTGCTCTGCCCTCCAATCAAGGGGTTTCCAGGATCAAAGGATTCTAATGAGGTGGGAGTACCAAACTGATCACTGCAGGATGATGAGGTTCGGGGGACCTGGTAGAAAAGTAAAAAGGAGTGCAAGGGAGTGGTAAATGGTCATTGGATCATAGATTTAGAGCTAGATGGGACTTTTGAGGCCATCAGGTTTAACTCCTTTATTTTACAGATGAGGAAACTGAGTCACAGAAAAGTTAAATGATTTGCCAGGGTTTTATTAGTATCTGAACCCACATCTTCTTCACCCCCAAATCTAGTGTCTAAGTCTGAACAAAGCAGAGATCAGAGAAAAAAAAGTACTTGTCCAGTCCCACAGGTACTGAATAACAGGGTGAGGATTTGAACCTGGGTCCTCTAACTCCAAATGAAGTACTCTTTCTGTCTTACCTTCAGGGAAGTATGGGAAGGAAGCTCTATTAGAAATTGAGTTCTGTGGTAATATCCACAGAGCTCACTTTGCAAAGTGATTGGCCATGTGACCCCAACATGTCAGAGGATAGAGGGGCTTTGGCCTCAGATCTGAAATGTGCAGTTTACTTCTGATTGACAACACTTGGCACCAGAGTCCCCCAGATCCTTGGGAATAATGCTGTCACATGGATGAGAGCCTCAGACATCTGTATCTGTCGAGTGACAAATCCAGACTCACACTCCCTGTCTGGTTAGAGACGCGTTGAGCACTATTAGGCAGGAAAACCTGTCTGGTCCTGGCGGATCTATTTAGCTGAAAGGCGTGAGATAAATGGAAATCGGTAAGCATCCATTCCGAGAAGTTACTTTGTGACATGTTGTGAGAGCTCCAAGCACAGGGAACCAGAAGAGGACATGATTGAGGACAACTTTACACATGGTATGATGTGAGGCAGGAGACTCAGGAAGCCTTTACATAAATACACAAGGATACACACATATATGTACACATGCTACACATCTTTTATGTGTACCAAATAGTACTATCAAAACTACATTTCTTCAGGTCTTCAAGACATTTAAGTCTGTCAGCATCTCAGGGAATCACAAAAGAAAAAAAAACATAAGATTTACATCTAGAAGGGACCTTCAAAATCCTCTGCTCCAACATATTCACTTTACAAAGAAGAAACCGAAGCCCAGAATGCAGGAGTGATTTACCTCTTTTCTGCTGGGTTGTAAGGAGTAAAGCTAGGATTTTAACCCAAACCTTCTGACTCTTGAACTGCTGTTCTTTCCAATGGACCATGCTGTTCCTTATACTTTAAGCCATGAGCCATTTCTCTTATGACCGTTGACTTGATATCTTCCAGAAGATTAACTGTCAATCACCTAAGAGCAAGGTGGGCTGGGAGGCACTGAAGTCAAAACCAATCTGCTTCTCAGATTTTCTTAGAGCTGGCCCAGGTATACTCATAACCTAACTACCATAGCAGGCTTTCATCCTTGTCTCTCTCTGCTATAGGTCCCCAGCTACCTGACTAGAAGACTTAACACTCTCTCTCCCCACCACATACATACCCTTTCTTCTCCCTACTGACCTTCAGTAAATTCCCTTACTCCACTCCCTCCAACATTCCTCCCTAATGTGTCTGATATAATTATTCTATTTAAATTCCAGACAATACTCCTTGAGAGTATGGGGCAGCTAGGTGGTACAGCTGTTGAGTACCAGGCCTGGAGTCAGGGAGACTCATTTTTTTTCTTCATGTGTTCTTTATTTTTAATTTGTGCTGACATAGGGGTAATAGGATATGAAGTATGGATGATGATTATTAAAATAAGAAAATCTGTATGGTTCGCCACCCACAGACCATATATCTTGCTCTCTGTCAACCACCTGAAACTATAGTCTATAAGACTCTGGCAAATACTGATCTGTTTAGTTATGTATTTTATTATGTAACCCCCAGATCAAAGCTCATTTTCTTTATATATATATATACATATATATATATATGTATATATATATATATGTATGTATTTAATCTATTTTCAGTTTTTGACATTCAAAGCTCATTTTCATAAGAATCTTCTCATTGGCAGAAACTGATTGCTCAATCCTCCATACCCATGTGAAGGGCATACTTCGCAAGAGTTTGATATTGAAGAGAGATCCTGGGTCTTCCGGCTTCCAGATTTAAGATAGAAGATGTACAATTCCATATTCTCTTCAGGGAGAGGTCCCTGTAGGGAGAGAAAGACTCTGAGAAAAAGAAAAAATATAGAGAACCATTCCCCTATGCCTATCTTACTATAGTAGAGACTTTGAGGAATTTTCTCGTTATGTGAAATCTGGAAAACTCTTGGTTGGGTATAGTTAACTCAGTGGGAGAGCTCATATAATTATGTGCTGTCTGGAAAAGTCTCATCTGTATATTTTCTCTGTTTTATGTTTGCTAATAGCTTGGATAAGTGGATTGATTTGCTCTTGTCTACGTATGTTCATTGTCAAACTGGTACTTGGTAGTAAGTGAGTCAAACCTTGGATGCATAGCTTGGGGTACTACTTCCCTTTTAAGGGATGGCAGTCAGGATTTCAGCTGAATGTAAAATTATTTCCCCTGGACTAACAATATTTAGGAGGCCATATGGATATAATTCTATCCCGGTATGCTTTCTGTGAGAAGAAGATAGTGGCCAGCCTCTGGCCCCAACTTCCTGCTTTCCCTCCTGGCAGGAATCAAAGTCTCCCTTGAAGAAGGGTGGGTGGAGGAAACCCTGGAAATATCTATTCATCCCTCCCCAGCAGCTACTTCTAACAGACTCATAACCTGCATGGGCAAAATGCAGCAGCACACACTCCTTACACAGTCATATTGTGAAAGAAACTGTCAACAGTGCCCCTTTTATGAAACATTTCATCCAATCTTCTCTCAAACCAAAACCTTTTTCCACTGATCCCTTCCAGATTTCCAGGGTTGAGGAAGGATTAAAGAAATACATTTCATATCTAGGACCTCCAAGTTTATCTTGGAGTCTTGGGAGAAAGGTCCACTGACTCATTCTCTACTCACCACTCCTTCTCTGTGGTCCATAGTAGCTGACAGACCCTGGTCCTCTGTGATATATGCCAGCAGCATTGCCACCCAAAGTTCCAGCCAGCAGTTTGCTTCTCTCCTGTAGGTCTGGATTTCTGTTTTCCTATCTGCACTGCTCCTGATTCACAGGTAGAGGCCAAAAGGCAGATAGAGAGATTGAGTCTATTTGTCACTGTTCATTGCCCATCTGCTTCTTGCATCTAAATGGAATGGCAGACCAGAAGTCCTTGTCAGAGCAAAAGAAGGGAGGAAGGAAGGAAGGAAGGAAGAAAGGATGAAAGGAAGGAAGAATGAAGGAAAGAAGGAAGGAAGGAAGGAAAGAAGAAAAGGAGGGAGGGAGGGCAGAATGGAGGGAAGGAAGGTAGGGATAGAGGAGGAATGAGAGGCAATAGGAAGAAGAGAACAGGACAAAATGGAGGGGTGAAGAAAAGGAATGAGAAAGAAGCGGAAGAAAGTAAAGAGGAAGAGAAGAAGCCAATTAACTACCCAAAGAATAATAGAATAGTAGAACATAAAGGACCATTAGGGACCATCTAGCTTAAAATGAGGAAACTCATTTTACAGTTGAAAAAACTGAGGCCCATAGAGGGGAAATGACTTGCTCAAGGTCACACAGTAAATTCACAGCAGAGCTGAGACTAGAGCCAAAGTCCTGTGACTCCAAGTCCAGGAGACTGGAAAAACTCAGATAACCTGTCCACATAAGACAAAATGGACACCTTTCAAAATGAAAACAAAGGGAGGTGAAAAAAAATGACAGGGATTGAATAAGATGGACACAGAAAAGGGCATCTCTTCTGGTGTTCTTTGTGCAAAACTGCAGCAGGAATGTGGCATGCCAGAGCCTTCTCATCAGGGATGAGTGGTGGGTAGGACAGGAAAAGGAGAGGAGGTGCTTCTAAACCAGCTAAGCAGGAAACCAGGGAGCCTGACCAGGAGCTAATGGGCCTGCTTCCTGACCAAGGAGTCTGGGCTATCGGTCCTGGGTACTTTAAGGGAACTTGGTTTCTCTTTTCTCTGCAGAGTAGGTATTTGTGGTTCCTTCTCGATTCATTAAGTGCTTCTGCCATTGCCCAGCAATGCCCCTCAAATTACCTCTCACTTAAGCACTGTAATTACTAACAGGGGTTCCTGTTGCCCTGAAATTTATCATCGCCTCCAGCCTCAACACACAAACACACAGGCATGCATCTACCTCTGTATTCTCTCACAGTGGAAGGGGGTCTTCCTCCCTCCTTTGTCTCCTCCTCCCTCCATTCTGGTTTCCCTCCTCTCTCACTGTTCACCTCTCATTTTCCTCTTTCTCTTCCTAGCACCTCTGTCCCACTTCCCCTTCTCTCTTCCCTCCTCCTCCACTCCTCTCCACCACTTGTCATTGCTTTAAACTTCCACTTGACAACCCATTCCTTCTCCATCCTTCCCTGCACTATTCCTTCTTCTCCTTATTTATTCCCTCTCAGTTTCTTTTTTTCTCTCTTTCCCATCCTTCTTCCCCCTCCTTTTCCCATCACTATTCCAACCTCCCATCTACCTCTTCTCTGCTCCTATACTCCTTACTCTCTTCACTCCAACTGCCCACTCTTTCAGCCATAATGCCACTCCTCCTTCCCTCCCCATATCCACCCCAGTGCCTACTTCCCTCACCCCGACTTTGTCTGCCTCCCACCTATCTCTAAGGAGATTCACTACTTCCTTCACCCCTCAATAGCTATCTCATTCCTTCTCTCCCAGTTCTCAAATGAAATCTGGCCTCCATTCTTAGGTCTGCCCTGGGCTTTGATAGGCCAGCTTTGGCCTAATCTTGCCAGATTCAAGTTTCCCCAGAACTTTCTTGCCATCTCCATGTTGCCATGTTCCTACCCCACCTCCACTTTCCCGGCTTTCTAATTCCTCTTTCCATGTTATATTCCCCCATTAGAATGTAAGATCCTTGAAGACGGGGACTGCCTTGCTTACTTGTATTTATATCTCAGAAAATTCCTGGCACATAGTATGTGCCTAATAAATTCTATCTATCTATCCATCCATCCATCTATCTACTACCTAACTACCTAGACATCTATCATCTATCTTTTCTTCCTTATGTCAGTCTCCCTTCTACCTCCCCATTCTCCTATCCCTTTCCCCTTTCCTCCCCTCCCTGTATCTGCCCACTTCTGCCTCCCTGTCTCTCTTCTCCATTCCTCCATCTGCTTCCTTTTTCCCCTTCCCTACCCTCTGCCTATATTGTTTCTTCTTTCACCTTCTTTGCTTTCCTACTATAAATTACCTTCCCTCCCTTCCTCTCTCGCTGCCTCCTCCCTGTCTCATAACCCTCAGAGCAGCTGCCTGCCTAATTTACAGATTAGGAATTAGTAGCCTTCTCTCACCCTGCCCAAGGCTGTTAACTTTGCTGGTTGATTAGCAGGATGAGTCTGATGTCCAATTCCCTTCTCTGGAGAGATGTAAAGTTCTCAAAAAACAGATTTTGAGAGAGATGACCTGGAATCAGATTTTGGTTCCATCAATAACTATGTGACCTGTCAAAAAGAGACAAATCACTTTAACTTTTCTGTGCTTTAACTCCCTCATTTATAATCGACTACACTTATAACTTCCTCCTTTCTTCTTCTCCTTCCCTTCTCTCATTGGTTCCTCCCTTCCTCCTTCCCTCCTTCCTTCCTTCCTTCTTCCTTCCTTTTCTTTCTTCCTTCCTTCTTTTCTTTCTACATTCCTTCTTTCCTTCCTTCCTTCCTGCCTCTTTTCTTCCTTCTTTCCTTCTTTCTTTCTTTCTCTCCTTCCTTCCTCCCCTCCCTCTTTTCTCTGCTGCTCCTTCTTTTCCTTCTTATTTCCTTCCTCCCCTCCTTCTCTTCGGTTGTTTCTATTCTGGCCAGAAACTCTGAGGGTCTTCCCCTTCCAGATAGATTCTTTTGTGACGGCAAACTAGGCCATCCTTTGCCCCAATTCTTACCTAGCTCTTAATTACTGAATGGGCATTGCCTGAGACAAACTGAGACCTGGGAAAGACCTTAGCTTAAAAAGTCAAGGTTTGCCACTACATCTGGGGGGCCATCACCAGTCATCTTGACCTATGTCTTGCCACTGGACTCTGATGATTCTGGAGGAGAGAGTGAGGCCGATGACTCTGCACAGCTCTGCCTCACCTAAATCCAATTCACTTGCAAGTTGAGACATCACCCTCCAGATGTCATTGGTTCTCTTTGAGAATGAAGGATGAACAAAAACAATCTTTCCTTCCCTTATTTCCTCCTTCTTTCTCTCTTCTTTCCTCCCCTCCTTCCCTCCCTCCTTCCTTCCTTCTCTCTGTCTTCCTTACTTCTCTCCTTCTTCCTTCCTTCCATGGATGGAGAGATGTAGGAGGGAGAAAAAAATGCTTGGTAATTAAAAGAAATAAAATTTATTTTAAAAGAAAGAAATTAGACTAATTAGAAGGAAAGGCTCTAAGATCCTTCATAGCTCTAGGACTAGAGTGGACAGAGTCTCCCTAAATATTTTGTTGTTGTTCAGTCATTTCAGTCATGTCTGAGTCTTTATCACCCGGTTTCGGGTTTTCTTGGCAAAGATATTGGAGTGGTTTGTTATTTTCTTCTCCAGTTCATTTTATAGATGAGAAACTGAGGAAAGTAGGGTAAAATGACTTGTTGAGGGTGACACAGCTAATAAGTGTCTAAGGTCAAATTTGAACTCAGGAAGATGAGTCTTCCTGATTTTAGGCCCAGCACTCTGCATACTATACCACCTAACTAACTTTACTCCCCCAAATGTTAGGCTCATGGATGTAGAGCAAGAATCAAAAAGCACTTAATCTTTGCCCAACAGTGTTAGGCACTGAAGATACAAAGAGAGATAAAAATGGTCTTGGCCCTTACAGATGAGGAAACTGAGAGCTAAGTGATTTATCCAAGGTCATACAAGGGCAGAATTTTAACTGAAGTTAAGTCCCTTACCTTCTGAACCATTGGCCTTTCCTCCTCTAAATTCTATAATTTTCTGAATTGCTCTTTGTAGCACATTTTGCCACCGGCTTATCTTGTGCATACCCTTTGCCTGTTCAGAAAGCTTGTAGGTTTAGAGACAAACAAACAAACAACAAACAACAACCACAACAAAAAGCCTGTCATTGAAGAGCAGTTCTCAGTTTGTAGAACCTTGGTGCTATTTCTAAGGTGAGTAGTGGTTTGTTGTAGTAGTAGTAGTAGTAGTAGTAGTAGTAGTAGTAGTAGTAGTAGTCTGTTTCTAGAGCTTGGTGCTGTTCACAGCTAGGTCCTGAAGCAATCTGGCAAAGCCACTTCTCTGTTTTTGTAGCCAAATGCTGTTTTATAAGCCTGTCATTATCTGCAAAGCCTGGTGTCTGTGACACCCTAACTGGTTCTGCCTCTTAGATGTTATGGTAAGATTTTCTTCACAGTTCAAAGACTCTTCCCCTTCATATTATTATCATATCTATTTTCCCTAGATACCCTTGCCACACACAGACATACCTCCTGTCCCCAGCTATAACCCATTATCTTACAATAGACTTCTCTGTGACAGTGTTTCTTTCCTTTTTTCCCCTCTTACTCTCTTTTTCTGTGTCTGCTCTAAGACACTTCCCTCCATGACATTGGCTGGTTCTAGGGATACTCACTTTTAGCACTTATAAAATGCCCAGTAACATTTCTCCACATCAGAGAGAAGCTGTGATAGGAATACGGTCTATTATGGGAGCTTATTCTGAGCCCCACAGAATTATTTCTAAGGAAGAGTTCATTGGGCTTTCACTTCCTCAGCATTTGCCTTTGCTGTGAGCTATCCTCAATGAATGAGATGGTGACTGTCCATGCAGAGATTATCTACCCCCAGAAGATCTCATCTCTTGGGAAGCTGATGGCTCCAAGTTTGGCTAGTTGACTCCTTAGTTCCCCTTCCTCTTTCTCTCCCTTCAGGAAGTATGAACTCAATTTACAGTGTACAAGCTCGGCTTACATCTGCTATAGTCTATATGACCCAGGGCAAGTATCTTCACTTCTCAGGTAACTCTTTGAGACATAAGATGCCACAGTTGCCAATTTGCATTTGGGGGAGACTTCCTTGAAATGAAGCAATCATAGATCTTAAGACGTAAACAAATAAAAAACCTGAGTCTGTCTTATATGTTGCTCAATAGTCTTCCAAACCAGATTACCTGAGTCTGTATGCCCTCATTCCCCCATAAGACTGGATCCTCCATGAGGTTAGGAAGCATGTCTCCTTTCTGTTATCATCTTTCACTTATCTCCACTTTCACTACTTGTTAATTCTTTAGCCATAACTCCTTTCCCTGACCACCACTCCAGGGAATGTGCCTTCTCCCTTGTTAGAATATAAACTCTACGAGGGTAGGAAATGAGTCATTTCAATATTCATGTCCTAGCCCACTCCTGGGACATAGTAGGCATTTAATAAAGGCTTTCCCATCCATTCATCCATTCATTCAATTAATCTCCAGGTGCTTAGTATGGGTTTATATGCATAGGATGTGCTCACATAAGGCCAGTGACTGTGTGGAGGAGGAAGTTTATTGAACCATCCAGGAATTCTGGCTTCCTGAATCATGAGTTGTAACTCTACTTGATTCCTGGAAATAGTTTTATTGACGAATAATGCTCTCCCTACTGACAAAGTTCCTTCCACCATTGGCATCTCCCTCTTTAGACTCCAAGTCTTTCCTTCCCTTTGCCTTTGGTTCATCCCTTTTCCAGCTCTGGATACCCTCCATTCAGCTCCCCAGACTTAGCAAGAAGATTTATTTTCACATGTTATCCCTCTAAGTTCCCCTTTCACCCTTTCTGTTCCTCCTTTTTAGCTCCCTCTCCACACTTCAGACCTACCCTCTCATGCCCAGGATCTCCTCCTCTGCCCTCCCCAGTTTGGGCATGGAGCCCCAACTTGGGAAATACTGCCAAAGCAGTGCCTGAGGCTGATTTTTCCTTCACATCTTGGAGGTGGTAACTGGAACTGGCTGTCATAATCACAAGCGAAACAACGTACTAATACCCAGATCAATCTTGGTGTGAAATAACTCATTACTCAGACTCCAATTGCAGGGGATGGAATTAAGACAAGAACAGTCAAACGAGAATAATCTGAGGGAGCAGGAAACACTCCTGGTTCTTGGGGAGCTGACACTTCTCTTTAAGAGGTATGTAATAGGGCAGGAGGCGACAAGGTCTAGCCACCTCTAGAGGGCTCGAAGGCTACCCTACCCATAAAAGTAAAGGAGACCATGACTAATCCTTAGAAGTCAAATGAAATGAGCATGATTCTAGAAGGGGAAGCTCTTTGAGCATTGCTCTCAATGTGATGATCCCAGATCTGCTGTGAAACACTGGAATCAGGGATGGGGGTTAGGCTTCTGTAGAATAAAGGGGTGGAAAAGGACCATACTAAATCATTTCATCTGGTGTGGTTGTGTGCACAGAGTTTCTGTGGTGCATGTAGAGGAACAAGCCAAAAAAAGGGCAGAACATAATGTTCCAGGATAATTGGGATCCATGGAGACAAGGACTGTACAGGTGATTTCTTAGAAAGAGCCTCAGGATTTCAATCTGCAAAAACACCTCACCCCACCCTCAACCCTTATCCCCATGGCAATGGATATGCAGGCACATGCCGGAAACAGAACAGTTTCTCCTCTAACTCAGAAGGTACACAGGTACAATAATTAACAAACAGGACCTACAGACCCCAGGGGAAATGGGAATAATATCGGCACTTACCTCCCAGGGTTGTTGTAAGGATCAAATGAAATAAAACTTGTAAAGCACTCACCACAGTGCCTGGCACATGGCAGATACTTAATGAATTCCTGGGGCAGCTAGGTGTCCCGGTGAACAGAGCATTGGGCTTAGAATCAGGAAGGAGTGTTAAATGGAGAGTCAGAGAATTTATAATCCTGGCTTGGACATTCACTATCTGTGTGACCTTGAACAAATTGCTTGAATGAGACCAAATGGCTTCTATAGTCCTTTCCAATCCTAAATCTGTGGATTGGGCTCCTTGTTATGGCCATTGCAACCACTGAAGAGGCAAAAGCAGGGTTCTCTTTAAAATTTGGAATGAAAAATTTTCTCTTCATCATTCTTCCCCTGGAGTAAGTCTGAATCTCTACACACTGTGCATGGGTCTAGTGAAAAGAACACTGGCTTGGAGTGGGAAGACCTGGGCTCAAATGCCAGCACCATCACTTACTCCCTGTGTGACTTTAGGGAAGTCTCTTTGCATCCCTGGGAGTCAGTTTTCTTGCATATAAAATGGTTGGACTACAACACCTCTAAAGTCCCTTCCAGCTCTAAGTTCAAGGTGAGATATTTGAAAAAATAACAACATTTGGGAACTGGATTGGCCAATGGCTAAGCAAGTGTGATACATGAATGTAATGGAATATTACTGTGTTGTGAGAAACTATGAAAGTGGTGAATACAGAGAAGCATGGAAAAACTTATGTGAACTGATGCAAAAGGAAATAAGCGGAGTCAAGAAACTAATATATGATATAACTCATTACTCAGGCTCCAATTTCAGGGGACAGAATTAAGACAAGAAAATACAAGAATAATTTGAGGGAGCAAGAAAAACTTCTGGTTCTTGGAGAGCTGACACTTCTCTTCAAGAGGTATGCAATAGGGCAGGATGGGAGCAAGGTCTGGGCATCTCTAGGTGGCCAGGAAGCTGGATGAGAGTTCCCATAAAGATAAATGGACTGTGACTCATCCCCAAAAGTCAAATGAAACTGGAATGCTCCTAGAAGGGCATTTTGTCTTAATCTTGTCTTAAAGTTACCAGGTGTGGTGACTACAATGAAAAGAACAACCACAAACAATCGAAGATGTATATTGTGAAATTAGAAAGGACATGCTTGCCCCCAAATAATAAACATGAGAGGAGATATCCCCCTCCCCCCCAACTCGTTTGCAGAGTGAGGGGGATAAGATGGTCCATAGATATGGAGTGCTGCAAATAATGTCCGATATTTTCGACGTGTTAATTGGATTTGTGATTTCTTTTTCCTTTTCTGCTTCTCCCTTTTCTTTTTTGTTCTTTGCTATAACAGATTGCTCTCTGGGAGGGAGAGGGGGAGGAATACAGGGGGAAATCTAGAGGATAAAAAAACAAAAGATAGCAATAAAAACTATTAAAATGACATTTGCTGGCGGACAGAGAGTCAGAAAATTATTGTATACAGCATAGTTATAGAGCCTAGTTTGGTGCAGTTAAAAAGATATGTTTGATTTTTATTCTTAACTGTCAACTCTCTTTCCTTTTGGTTACACTAGGTCACCAAAGCTTCCATGGTCCTAGAGGGCATAAGACACTTTGTGACTTTTGTTCCAGGCACAACTTCTGAGTTCAAGACACTTCTCCTGTCATGCACCCCGCTTTCTACCCCCAATACCCCAACTTGATTATTCTATCCTTCCTAGTTCACATACCCAGGAATTTCTCAAGTTAGCTTTCTTCTCTAGGTATCTGGTCAGGGCCAACTTAAGTGAGTTGCTCTCTCTGGGTCATACCATTCATTTTTTTCAAAAGCTTTATTGTTTCTCATTTCATTTGTTTCTATGATCACACTCATCCCCTTTTATTCCCTGCCTTGTTCATTCTTCCTATCCCTTCCCCAATTTGTCTGCCCTCACCTTGTTTTGTTTCCTGTCAATTTCCAGCTGACATCAACATTTCATGGATACCAGTGCAACACTCTGACTGTTGCTCTGCCTATAGGGAAATGATAACTATCTTTAAATACCTGTAGGTCCATCATCTGGAAGAGGGATTAGACTCGTTCTAAATAGCTCCAAAGGTAAAACTCAAATCAATGGGTGGAAATTAAAAGGGCAGAGATTTAGGCTCAATATAAGTGACAATATCCTAATATTTAGAGCTGCTTAAATGTAATTAACTGCTTATGACCAGAAATATTCAAGATGAGGCTGATGGCCATCTATCAAGAGTACCTAAGAGGATGCCTCCATGAGAAGACTGTGATCTTTGTTTTGGCTTGAGGAGAAACTAAGGAGGAAGGATAGGTTACAAAGGTATAGGATAACCTGCATGGTTCATTAGATCCCCCTAACAGGGACTGTATAAATAGAGCCCACAGAGACATAAATATGGGGAATGTCTTCAGGGACTGCCTAATCTGATGGTGAACAAATATTCCCAGTCTCCAAGGAGTCAGCCCTCCATCTGTTGGCAAAGACACCATTAACACATGGATCTTGTGATCCACTAAAAGCCCATCTTTTTTTCTCAGAAGAATTGCAATTTAGTACTGTCTCCTCCATTTTGAATTTGGGAAATTAGTCTATGTATAGGACTTTTACGTTTATTCCTATTAAATTTCATTGTATTTGATTGAAACCAACATCCCAACCTGTGGAGATCTTTTTGGATCCTGATTTTGCACTATATCCTCTTAACTATCCCTCCCAGTTTTGTATCATGGGTAGATTTGATGTAGCATGCCATATAGGCCTTTATCCAAGCCACTGATAAAAATATTAAATAGCACAAAGACTACAAGAGGGATTAGTCTTATTTTGCTTAGCTCCAGAGGGTAAAAGTGGGAACAATAGGGGGAAGGTGTAGAGAAATCAACCTCAATGCAAAGAAAAACTCATAAAAGCTAAGGCTGTTGAAGTGTGGAACGAGCTGCCTTAGAAAATAACAGGATCCTTCTTCCTGGAGAGCTTCAACTGAGACTGAATGACCATTTAGTGGGATTACTGTAGAGCAGTTTCCTGTCTAGACACAAATTAGACCAGATAGTCTTTGAGGTCCCTCCCAACTCACAGGTTCTATGGTCTCTAAGAAGTAGTTGTTTGGCCTCAGTTTTTAAAACTTCTAGAGACAGAGGTCTTTTCATGTGGTTTGCATGGGTCCTCACAGACTGTATTAAATGGGGATGAATTATATTTGTTCTGAACAGATTAAAATTTCTGAATTCCCTTATTTCTTATAGTCAGAAGAATATGAGATTTGAAATTAAAAGTGTCCTTTGGGTACTTTTGCTTTCTAGGCCTGGATTTTTTCTCTAGAAAATTAGATAATGAGACCTGACATCCTTTAAGAATGCTTGTGACTAAATCTTATAATAGAATATGATGATTCATCTTGAATCTCACCATCCTGAGGGCTAAGGTCCCTCCAGCCCCACCTGTCCATGACATACTTCCTCCTATCTCTGAGCCAGCCTAGAGGCTCTTTGCCATGATCTCCTTTTCACAAAATTGTCCTCATATCCCATCTTCAAAGCTCTGCTCAAGACTCATCTCATTCAAAGAAGCTTCCTAAGACCAATGTTGAGCATTGATTACACCTTTAGGGAGCTCTAATCATTAACAAATTTTGTTTTGTTTTTTTGACATTGAATTTATTAGGCTTTTTGCATTTTCTGCCCATTGGCTCTCTGGAGCCAAGAAGAACGAGGGGTTAAAGCTTTGAAGCTTTTAAATTTGGGGTTTTATGCGATTGTAAGCTCAATAAAGAGTAAAGAGAAGGACGCAGTCAAGAAATGTAATACAGTCTCAGACTCTACTACAAAATTCATAGTTTCCAGGATTAAGGAAGGGATAATCTTGTTATGCTTTTCCCTATTTAGATCATATATCTAGTATCATGTTCAGTTCTGGGTACCACACTTCATGGAGGATGTTGGTAAGTGATCAAGTTTGACAAGCACCCAGAAAAGGGCAGTTGCAATGGTGAAGAACCTTGAAATGACACCATATGAGGATCAATTAAGGGAGAAAACTTAGGGGATATGATCTCTATTTTTCACCTATTTGAACAGTTTGATCCTCAAATTCTTTCCAAACTGCACTCCAGCCATGCCTCCCTATCTTGTACTTGAGAAGTTGATTTTTTGAACCAAAGTGTAAGACTTTGCATTTATCCTTATTAAATTTTATTTGATTAGATTTGGCCTAAGGTCCTGATGTAATGCTATCCCTATCAACTTTGTGACATCTGAAAATCTGTGACTGGGTTTTATAGATTGTCCTGTCCAACCCCCTCATTTGAAAGAAACCAAGGCCCAGAGAAAGAAAATGAACTTTCCCAAGATCATTGGGATGCTTAGTAGAAGAGGTAGGAGTAGAATTCAGGCCTCTTGAGTCTCAGTCTAGTGTTTTTTAAACTATATGCCATGTTTTCACTCAATCTGGAGATCTGAGATAAGGAAGGTGGGAGTGGATAAATAGAAGGGGCTAGCAAGATTTCTTTCACAAGAAGGGCAAAGAAATCAGACTAGGGTACCCTTCCTAGGACCACGAGTCTCCTTCAATCCTCTCACTATATATAATCCATCCTATTTCATCTTTAGGAAAAGTTAAATCTGAAGCTTTGTAAATGAAGATGCCCTAATAAGAAAAATAATAAGGGCTATAACTTTCAATAATTCAGCTGACAAACAAGAATTTATGAAATGTTTAGTGTGCACCAGGCACTGTGGTAGATTTTGCAGATACAAAGAGTGAAATGGATAAATCCATTTTCTCAGTGAGCTTATATTTGATGGGGAGAGACAAGACGTATAATCACATAACAGAATAAATTCAAGGTACTTTTAGGAAGGGAAAGACACCCACAAACTGGGGGGAAAGTCTTTGGATAGAAGGTTGTTCCTGAGCTGAGTGTTGAAGAAATAAGAGATTCTACAAACCAAAAGTGAGAAGGGAATACATTCCAGGTATGGGAAACATCCAATGCCAAGGCATTGAGTTTTATTAACTCCTACTCTGATTCCTGTAGCCAGGGCCAGCCCTGAGCAAAATCATGACATATATTAGTGTATCTTTGGTCATCTTCAATCCTCTCATTCAGCATCACCCATCTCTCCTTTTATCACTAATGAAGGAGTGGCCTATGGTCACTCCCCAACTCTCACTCTCTGTCACCCAGCCAGTCTATCTCACTGACATTCCACTCCAGAACTCCTAGAAAAATCCCATTCTTCAACCGGCTCCCTTGGTTCTCTCTTAGGCAGAAAAGATGTAAGAGAGTTTGGACCTGACACAAAAAGCTTCCCTGTCTCTCTAGTTTAAAATGCTCATGGTGCTGTGTCTCTCTTTGCCTCCATTTCATTATATCAGACACTGTCCATGTGCTTCCCCATGCTTTCCTTCATTCCTGTTTTCATTTTATTTCTGAATGGCCTCCCTAACGTGGGGTCCCATCTGCCCACTTGACTTCTAAATACTACTGAAATCACTTGTACTTTATCTGAAGCAAATGTATACTTTCTTTCCTGACAGACTATAAGATCCTTGAGGCCAGGGACCATTACGTTTTGATTTTGTGCCTTAGCATCTAGCACAGCGTCAAAAACATGGTGCTTAATAAATGCTTATTGAATGCTTAATTTTCTATCCATCATTCTCAGCTTGCCTTGACTATGCTTTGGACCAAACTCTGTGTGTGGTGGTCTAGACCACCAGGTACCCTCTCACTCTGGCTCTAGCCTGCCCCTGCAGACATTTGTATGGCTTTTGCTGCCTGCGTGAAGCCTAGTGAGAATGATGATTGCTCAAAATACCCTCATAAGGTCACATTTACAGGCTGATGAGGCAGGTCATACATTTTATGGGTGAAGTAATTTGTGCTCTGAGAGGTGAATGAGAGTCAGAGCATCTGGATTCAAATCCAACTTGGCTATTTAATATTGGTAGGACTTCGATCAAGTTACTCCCACTCCTTAGGCCTCAATTGTCTCAACTGTAAAATGGAATGGAGAATACATTATGTCTCTTCCAGTTCCAAGCCTCATGAACCTATTAATTGCTCATAGTCACATTTGCTAGAAAATATAGAAACAGGGAATGGAATCCAGGTCTTCTCATTATAAATCTAGTGTTCTTTCTAGTTATAGCCCTCCATGACATGCCACCCCTCTGACACTGACTCAGGAAATCTAACTATATCCTATTCCCACTAAGCCTTATTTTCAAATTGGAAAACATCACATATAATGATCCCTACGAAAGATTTAACTGAGAAGTAATAATAGCTAGCATTTACATAGCGCTTAAAGGTTGGCAAAGCACTTTACAGTTATTATCTTATCTGATTCTCACAATAACCCTGGGAGATATGTGTTATTAGTGGAATCAGCTAAGTGGTTCAGTGGATAGAGAACAGGGCCTAGGCAGGAAGACCTGAGTTCAAATCCAGCCTCAGGCACTTACTAGCTGTGTAAACCTGGGCAAATCATTTAAATTCTATTTTCCTTAATCCACTGAAGGAGGAAATAGCAAACCCCTCCAGTATCTTTGCCAAGAAAACTCCATGGACAGCTTTGATGCACAATGGTCCACAGGGTCATGAAGAGCCAGACATAAGTGAACAACGACAAACTGCTATTATCAGCTCTGATTACAGATGAGGAAATTGAGGCAGACAGGGATTACGTGGCTTGCTCAGGGTCACACAATTAATAAGTATCTGAGGCAGGATTTGAACTTGGGTCTCCTTGACTCCAGGCCCAGTGGCTACCCACTATGTCACCTAGCTGTCTCTAGAAAGTCTTAGCACTGCTTGAATTTGTATTCTCAGGTCTTGGCAATGTACCAGTCACAAAGTAAGTGGTTAATAAATATTTTTTAATTTAACTTGAGGTTTCTGCCTTTTTAATAGGACCAGAACAGTCTCATAGATCCAAAGGGATAAATCTCTAATGGTAGATATTCAGGGTCCATGACAGCCCAGTAGGGGAAGGGATTTGGGGCAGCGGAGCTTTCCTATTCCTTTCACATCAAATGACTCGGAGTTGGAAGATGTGAATTTTAATCCCTGCTCTGCCAACAACTGTTTATGTGAACTTGGGGAAATCTCTGAGATGCTTACATTTCTTCATCTTAACCCGGTGCTTGACACATAGTTTTTGTTGTTCAGTCGTTTCAGTCATGTCCTACTCTTCGTGACCCCATTTGGAATTTTCTTGGCAAAGATACAGTAGTGGTTTCCCATTTCCTTCTCCAGCTCATTTTACAGATGAGGAAACTGAGGCCAGCAGGGTGAAGTGACTTACCCAGGGTCATACATCTAGTAAGTGTCTGAGGCCAGATTTGAATTCAGAAAGAGAAGTTTTCCTGACTCCACGCCAGCACTCTATCCACTGCACCACCTAGCTGCTTCTAGTCTTACCTAATGACTACGGATCTATCAATGAACCTCTCTAAACTTAGGCTGGTCCTTATGTAACAGACCCAGTCCACCATGGGAGCACACTTGAAACACCTCTAATTTGGTAGGACCTGGCAGAAGCCTGTTCTTCATGGATCTTTCCTCTAAGTACCACAGGTCACTTCTGTGACATAAAGATATAATAGAGGAGGGCCATAGCAGAGGACTCATCTCATAAAATGAAGATCATTATATTTGTAGTTCTCTTTCATTCACTAATGCAACAGGCATTTATTAAGCACCTACTATATGCCAAGTTCTTTGATAGGTTTTGGGAATACAAAGACAAAAAAAAACAATCTCCGACTTTAGGAAACTTACAGTCTATAGGGGAGGAGAAAAGGGGAAAATAGCACATACACATAAAAAGTAAATAGAAAATATATTCAAACCAGATCTAAAGTAGAGGCAGCTAGAGCACTGAGCTTGAATCGGGAAAATTCATCTTCGTGCGTTCAAATATGGTCTCAGACACTTATTAGCTGTGTGCCCCTGGGCAAGTTACTTAACCCTTTTTGCCTCAGTTTCCTCATCTGTAAAATGAACTGGGGAAGGAAATGGCAAACCACTCCCAGTATCTTTGCAAGAAAACCCCAAATGGGGTCACCAAGAGTTGGACAATATTGAAAGGACTGAACAACAATAACAGACATAAAGTAGTTTCTAAGGAGGGGCATTAGCATATAGGAGGATCAAAGGAGACTTGGTGTTACTGGGAGGAAGTAATGGGATATCAGACAGAAGCGAAAAAGGAGTATATTCCAGGCATGGGGGACAGCCTGTGCAAAGGTCTAGGAGCAGGAAATGAAATGTCTTAAATGAGGCTAACCAGTTTGGCTTCACAGGATTTTTGTGCTTTGTTAAATGTGGATGACTCTCTCTCTCTCCCATCACAATCTAAAGTGAGCATTACCTTGATTAAGGCAGAAACTGGAAACACTGAGAGACGTTACCAAATGATAGGACTTTGTGATCTCTGAGATCAAAGCTTAGTCTCAGCATGGCTTCAGGACCCAGGGGCTGAGGGGACGGAGGGGGGTGGGAATACAGAGCCAGGACAGGGCAAGCTCCAGCTTCCAGCAGCCTCCCCTCTTGGAGCTGACTCACCAGCAGACACGCATGAGTCCCCAGGAGTCAGAGCAGGTCACCCCACTGGAGGGGGAGGATGAGAGGCCAGTGAGCAGCCAAACAACAAATCTACTCCCTCTGTCCCCCCCACCCCCACCCCCAACCAAATCCATGGAAATGGCATTCTAAACAAAGAGAATAACACTGCAGAGGGAAAACAAAGCTGTTTCTTCCACAGAATAAATGTTCTGCATTAAAACAGCCAGGATAGCAATGAATTAAACATCAGGTCTGAATGTAGGGAAAGTGCAGTGATTTATAATTGCATCAGGCGGGAGCCAGCCTGGGAGAGAGGAAGCGGCACTATCAGGGACTGACTGGTTCTCTCCAAAGAGCTGTAGAAACTAAAGGACACAGGGACCACCTGCAACATGTGCTTTTGTGGGTGAGGGGGGCTGAAGGGTGTTGGTGAAAAACAGACTTTAGAGGAGCTGCTTCAAGCAATATTTCAGCACTGGACTACAAATCAGGGGACTGAGTTCAAGTTTCATCTCTGTCATGAACCCACTCAGTTGATTTTAGGCACTCTTCCTGAACCTCAGTTTGTCTTCCTATAAAATGGGATAATACCTGCCCTACCTTAAGTGAGATAATGAAAATGAAACCCAATCATAAAAGACTACACACTTTTTTTATTATTATTACTCTTCTGGGATTATGAATAGACAGTCCTCCAGAGTCAGGAAGACCCGAGTTCAAGTCCTGTTTCTGATGCAAAGTGGTTATATGACCCCAGTTAAACCATTTAATATCCCAAGTTCCAGAGGCACAAATTGTAGAGAAGTCCCTGACCAGCACTGATAAAGGAATGGAAATCCCTCTCCCTGCTCCCCACAAGGTGTTATTACTAGCCTGGTGCTGAAAACAAAAGCAACAGAGGGAGGGAAGTTCATGATCCTTAGTAATGATCAGCATACAGGGTGATATGTGTCTTGGAGGAGGGGAGGAAGGGAGACTGTCTCTCTAGTATCACCCTTATCCCCAGCCCTCCTACCCTGTGGCTCCTTCCGTGCTCTCAGCTCACTAAGATGCTGAGGAGGGTCTTTGAATCTGACAGAATTAGCTCATGATTCACAAAAGCTTAAACTCTTTTCTCCTCCAGACTAAATAACTGTCCCCAAATCTTTTAACTCATCCTCTCATGACATGGTTTTCACAGACTCTCAGAATCTCAGAGTTGAAAAGGACTATGGAGTTCATTCATTTATTGAACAAACATTTATTAAACTCCTTCTATATGCGAGGTGCTAGGTACACAAAGAAAAAGAAAAAAAGAAAGAAATATTCCCTGCCTTCACGTCTCGAAGAGTTTATATTGTACTGGGTTAGGGAGAATACAAACACACACATACACAGATAGAGACATACTTGTGCACACAACACAAACACAGATAAGTAAATATGAAATGTGTTGTTGTTCAGTTGTTTCAGTCATGCCCAACTCTTTGTGACACCATTTGGAGTTTGCTTGGCAAAGGTACTGGAATGGTTTGCCATTTCCTTCTTCAGATTATTTTACAGATGAGGAAATCGAGGCAAATAGGGTTGTGACTTGCCCAGGGCCACGCAAGTAGTAAAAGTCTGAGGAAAACTTTGATTTCATGAAGACAAGTCTTCCTGACTCCAAGCCCAGTGCTCTATACACTGGGCCACCAATTGTATACAAAGTATTTTTTGCAGAGGAAAACACTGGTGGCAGGGGACAGCATGGGGATCTGGATATGTTCCTGTGGAAAGTAATAAGATCTCATACGTGAAGGAGGCTAAGAGTTCCTAGTGGTAAAGGTGAGGAGGAAATGAATTTCCTGCATGGAAGACAGCCTGTACAAACATACAGAGATGAAGCATAGAATGTCTTCTATGAGAATCACCAAGCAGGGCAGTTTGACTGGAATATTGTTAATCAATCAAGCACAATATAAGTATTTATTGAATACCCATTAAGTGCCAGGGACTGTGATGAAAGCAGTAGCTAGATGGCACAATTTATAGTGTTGGATTTGCAATTAGGAAGACCTGAGTTCAAATTCAGCCTCAGACACTTAGTTGTATAACCCTGAGCAAATCACTTACCCTCTCTCAGCCTCAGTTTCTTCATCTGTAAAATAAGGATAGTAATATTATCTACTTCACAGGGTTGTTATGAGGATCAAATGAGATAATATGTACTGTATTGCAAACCTTAAAGTACTATAGAATTGCTAACTTTTAATTTTATTCTTAACTATAATGAATGAAGCAATCTCCACTTTGCAATAATGTGTAATAAACCTAGAAAAATAGGCTTGAGCCAGATTGTGAAGAGTTCTAAATGCCATACAGAGGAGTTTTGAATTTTTTCATATAGGTGATTAGGAGCCACTGGTATTTCTTTAGCAGAGAAGTTCCATGATCAGATGTGTACTTTAGGAATGTCAGTCTAGCAGCTGTGTGGAGTATTGTTGGAGAAGGAAAAGATTGGAAGCAGGGAGAGTAGGAGGTTATTGAGGTTCAAGTGAGAGGCAATGAGGGCTTGGTGATGCAATGGTGAGAAAGGGAAGGAAGTGAGAGATGATATTGTAGGGGTTGAATAAATAAGATATGAGGTATGAGGAAGAGGGATCAGTTGAGGAAGACTCCAAAGTTGTGAACTCGTGTGACAAGAAGGATGATGGTACTCTCAACAAAAATGTGGACATTAGGAAGAAGCGAGGGTCATTGGGGAGAAGATACATTCTATCTTGTTGAACATCTTGTTGAAGGCATCCATTAGGCAATTAGAGATATGAGGCAAGAGTTCATTAAGGGAAACTAGTTCAGTTTGTATCTGAACAGTCATCTTGACTGTCTTGCTACTGGACTTCAATGACTCTGGAAGAGAGAGTGAAACTGGTGACTTTGTGTAACTCTGTGTCACTTGAATTAAATTCAAGCACAAGTCAAGGTATCACCCATCACATGGCGATGTCACTGGTCCTCTTTGAAAATGAAGGATGAACAACAACAATCTGAAAAGGAATTTTCTCTGTAGCATCCCTGAATAGCAACCATCCAGCATGTGTTTGAACACATGTGGTAATAGGAAACCCATTATCTCCTGGGTTAGCCCATTCTACTTTGTTCAGTCATGTTCAACTCTTTGTGACCATAACACACTAATACTGATCATGGAGTTTTCCCACCAAAGATTTTGGAGTGTTTTCTCATTTCATTCTTCAGTGGACTGAGGCAAAAAAGAGATTAATAATTTGCCCAAGCTTGAAAAGCTAGTAAGTCTCTGAGGCTGGATTTGAACTCATATCTTCCTGACTCCAGACCTAGCATTCTTATCCACTGGGCCACCTAGATGCTTCCTTTGGGTATCTTCAATTTGTAAAACATTTTCTATTACTTCAAGCTAAAATCTTCCTCTCTCTAGCTATCAACTTATTTCTTGTCCTGCCTTCTGGGGGAGAAGTAGAACATAATCCTCTTTTCACATTGCAGTTTTCCAGCTATCTGAAGACAGCTATGATTTCACATTCCCTCACCTTAAGTCTTCCCTTCTCCAGACTAAACAAGCATCTTTAATTCCTTTAACTGATCATAGCATGATATAGTCTCCAGCCTCCTCAATACCCTGGTTGCCCATCTCTAGATGCATTGAAGTTCCTCAGTGTCTTCCCTGTCATGCCCAGAACTGAATTCAATGTCCCAGAGGTAGTCTGCCCAGGGCAAGATGCAATGGGACCATTGCTTTCCTCATCGTGGACAAAATAACTCTCTTAATGCAGAACTTGAGATAGCATTAGCTTTTTGTGACTGCTGCATCATAGTATTAGCATGTCATTTCATACATAGCTTGCAGTCTGATAAAATCCTAAAGAAACTATTGCCAACCCTGTTTCACCCATTTTGTACTTGTGTAGTTATATGTTTGAACCAGTTGTTAGACTTTACATTTATTCCACTTGCATTTGTCATTGTTTCATGTGTTGCCACAGCCAAGTAAACTTGAAGAAGCTAGCCTACTTGGGGTGAGTCCTTTTTTCCATATTTGTCTAGGTTGGTCCTTAGATCAAACACAGCTTGTTACCAAGACAATGTTCAAAACCATTCCGGAATGAGTCAATACATTCCTAGAGCTGACACTTTCTAGTATATCATTCAAATGCTCAGGGTCACCTCATTCTACAGAGGAAACATAAGCTTCTATGACCAGAATAATTTAGTCAAATATCTATACAGAAAAAACCAATGCCTATTGTCCAATCTAGGATATTCAATTGGTTGAAGAAAGCCATTAAGCTTGTCCATTAGTATCTATGTCTTGGACAGACACTGTCAATGGACAACGAACTAGGTCTAGAATTTAACGGGAGGAAAAGGAAAGGCAAAAGTGCCTTTGGGAAACTAGGTTTTTTCAATGATTCCAAGCTTCAAGATTCTTCATTCTAGCATCAATATTTTTCTAGTGATATTGTATGACTAAGAGTCGAAGGACACTATAATGCCAAAGAACTGAAGTTGAGTAGCAACCAAAGAACAATAGAGTTTGTGATGGGTGTAAGTAGACTATATGTTATAAACAAGGAATTGTCTGGGAGAAGTTGTGTCAAGGATATTATCCAAGAAACATACAACTGGAGGGGGGCAGAAGGGAACAATCACACAGAAAGAGTGAAGAATAACCACTGAACAGTCTCTACATCCCATTGATATTTATGCAATATAGAGAGAACATGAAAGACTTCCAATATATTGTGTGGATCCCCTGTGAAGGGGATCCTTTAAAAAGTGGATGAAATTCAAGTGCATATGATGGTCAAGCAGGGATGGGTTGCAATCTGCACCACTGGAAGGAATATCTGCATCCAATGCAATTTTTGAGGATAGATTTTATCTTATGAGTATTGACCCAACAGTTTAGCCCATTGATATCATCTAATAACTCTCAATATGTGTTATCATATCACACATTGTGTGTGATCAAACAGCAAATGTGTGATATCACTCCAAGCTTCACATCATTTGCAAATTTGATAAACATTCCATCAATGCCTTCATCCAGGTTAACTGACAAAATGTTGAATAGCATAGGTCCAAGGAGAGTTACCTGAGGCATTCCACTAATAGCCAACCTCCAAGTTTGCATCAACCTATGAATGACTATTTCAATAACATCGTTCATCAGATTCTGGATTCAGCTAGATATTCAATCACCTAACCCACACCTCTCCATTTGTTTAAAGATATCATGAATTCTTCACTGAGATCCAAGTTTGCTATTATCTATAGCATTCTGCTTATTTATCCAACTAGTGAAAAAAGGAAATGAGATTAATCTGCCATGACTTGATCTTGAAGAATTCAAATTGGCCCTTTGGGATCCCTTTATTTTCAAAATTCTCACAAACAGTTCTTTAAATATTAAGGTTTGCCTAGAATTGAATTCAGACAAACTAGCATTCCCCAAATTCTAACCACTTCCACTTTTTGGAAAGAAGTTCTTTTGGTACCCTGTGATGTGGTTCATCCGGGCCTGGTGACTAATTCAAGGATGGCAACCAGATGCCCCCTCTCATCTCACTTGTCTTCAGTTTTAGCTCTGGCTCCATTATCCTCTTATTTGTCCTATTCTGGATATCCTCTGGCCTGTCAGCATCCTTCTTAAAATATGGCTTCCTTGTGAAACGGCCAAGCCATTCTGGAAAGCAATTTTGATTTATGCTAAGAAAGTGACTAAAATACTTATACCCTTTGATTGACATCTCCCACTGCTAAGCACATACCTCATGGAGGTCAAAGAGAGAAAGTAAGGTCCAACATGCACTAAAATATTCATAGCATCAGTTTTTAAATTAGCAAAGAACAGAGTGGGTTGTTACTAAATAATTTGTGGTACATGAGTGTCATGGGATATTTCTATACTATAAGAAATGATGAATATGGGAGGACTTATATAAACTGATTACAGCAAAATAAGTAGAACCAAGAAAACAATCTAGTCTAATACCACAACAATGCAAATAGAATGAAAAACTACAACAAAACTATACTGACTAATGAATAATTATAATTATATTCTGTGGCTCAAAGCCTATTTGTATAACACTCTCCTCAATGGTAGAAATGGATTGCTCAATCCTCCATGCCTGCGTGAGGGGCAGAGTTAGTGAGAGTTTGAGAGAGAAGAGAGATAATGATTTTCTTGAGAAAGAAGGCACAAAGTTCCACTCTCTTTCCAGGTACCTGAAAGAGAGAAAGACTCTGAGAATGATAAATTGTGGGCGGAGGTTAGTGATGAGTATCAATTTGTGCCAGACAGTGTGCTAAGCATGTTACAAATATTATGTCATTTGGCCCTTACAACAACTCTGGGAAGTAGGTGCAAAATATTATTCCCATATATAGTTGAGGAAACTGAAGCAGAGGATTGCCTGGGGTCACACAACTACTAAGTATCTGAGACCAGATTTGAACTCAGGTCTTCCTAATTCCAGGTCCTTTCACTGTACCCCCTAACTGCCACTAAAGAAGAATCTGGGATGTAGAAGAGAATGCCCCTATTCCCAGATTACTATACTAGAGACTTTGGGGAATTTTCTTGCATGAGCTGAGATGTCTCACTGTCAAGGGGAGAGTTCATTCTCTCTGTATATTGTGTATTTTTGTTGGTAATACATCTCTGATTTCTGTTTGCTATCAGATCAGATAAATGGATTTATTTTCTATTTGTTACATGCATTCTGGTAGACCTGATATTTGAGGAAGTGTATGTATCCAAGGTTTGCATCCACATATTGGGTACATAGCTAGGGGTACTCCTTCCCCATTAAGGGGGACTCCTTCCCCATTAAGCAATCAGGAACTCAGTTTGAACCTAGAATTTATTTCCCCTAGATTAACAGTCTTTGGGGTAGTGGATACATATACTTTTGATGTACTTACCTTTCTTTGAGAACAGCAGGGTGTCCAGTCTCTGGCCCCAACTTTCTGCCTCCCTGTCTGGTAAGAATGAGTCTTCCTTAGAAAAGGGGATGTTTTGAGGAGACTCTAGAGATCTATACATGGCTCTCTCTTCTAGATAGACCCACAGCACACACTACCCCTTACATAATGATCAAACTTGTCTATGAAAAAGAGATGAAGAAAAGCACATTCCCCTCTTCTCCGCAGTCATGGAGGGATATGGCTGCAGAACATTGAATATTCTGTCAGACTCGGCTGATGTATTGGTTTTACTGAACTGCTCCATCCCTCTTTCCCTCCCTCCCCATTTTCCATTTGATTTTTTGTTATAGGGGAAAGGATATATTCATATGAAAGTAACGTAAAAAGAAAATCTATCAGCATTGTTTTTAATATGGCTCCCCCTGGGGCATAGTATAGCAGTCTTAGTCTTGGATTTAGAGCTGACAGGGAAGGTCCTACCTCTTTTTCTGAATATCACACTTCTCTTAATGTAGCCTAAGACCACAATAGGTTGTCTTTTTTTGTTGTTCATTTGTTTTGTCAGCTACTTTACACTGATTTTTTTGAACTTAAAGCCTGCTAGCTAGGTGGCTCAGTGAATAAGAGCCTTAGACTTGCAGTAGGGAACACCTGAATTCAAATACCACCTCAGACCCATTCTAGCTGTGTGACCTTGGGCAAGTCACTTAAAACCTCTGAGCCTATTTCTATTTTCTCCTCTGCAAAATTGGTATAAAAATAGCTCCTACCTCACAGGTTTTTTGGGAGGATCTAATAAAATAATGTATTTACAGTTATCTTTAAACCTTAAAGCTTGCTATCATCATCACCACCATCATCATTACTAAAATCCTCAGATCTTTCTCATAATTTTACAGTTGATTTTAAAACTTAAGTTATCTCTCTCAAATTTTATCTTATGAGATTCACTCCATTCTTCCAGTGTGTTGATGTTTTGAGATAAATTCAACCATCTAACATATTATATATCCTTCATAGCCTTGCATGATTTAAAATTTTGATGTCTTTATCCAAGTCAGTGATAAAAAATGTTGAGTAGAACAGGCTTCCAAGGACAGGTCCTTGGGGGCATTCCAGCAGAGTCCTTCCTCAATCCAAAGTTGTCATAAATAAATTAATCATCTCTCTCTTTGGCTATAGTATCCCAACCAGCTACAAATCTGTCTAACTGTTCTATAGTGCAGTCTATATTTTTCTATCATTTCTCCCAGCACATGATGAAAAACTTTATCAAAGCAAACTTTATCAAATCGAGATAAATAGTTTATGGCATTTCCCTAATCTACTAGGTTAGCTGCCCTGTCAAAAAAGATAATGAATTTACTTTGCCAAAATTTCTTATTAGACCCCTGTTGGGTTCTGGTGATCTCTGCTTCTCATTCAAAGCTCTCATAAGGCCTCTGTTTAATAATCTCTCCTAGATTTGTTCCTGGGGATTAACACATCTCTGGTTCCTAGAATTTATTCTTTTACCCTTTCAGAAATTCGGAACATTTGACCGCCATGAGTCTTTCAGCCCCTCTTCCATTCTCTAGGATTCCTCAAAGATTGTCGATAACAGCTCTTCCATTCCATCTTCAAGTTTCTGCAATACCCTAGGTTATAATCTGACTGAATCTCTAGATTCAGGGAGATTTAGAGAGACATCATAATGGAATGGAAAGACTAGGATTTGGAGACAGGAGACAACAAGAGACAAATCCTGTTTCCTGCCATTACTAGTTATATATTAGTTATTATTACCTATATTTACTAGTGACCCTTGACTTCTCTAAACATCAGTTTTCTCATCTGCAAAATGGGGATAAGAACAGTACTTATCAGGGCAAATAGGTGGCGCAGTGAGTAGTGCACCGGTCCTGGAGTCAGGAGGACCCGAGTTCAACTCCAGCCTCAGACACCTGACACACTAGCTGTGTGACCTTGGGCAAGTCACTTAACCCCAATTGCCCTGCCTTCTCCCCTCCAAAAAAAAAGAATAGTACTTATCTAGCATGATTGCTGTGAGGATCTAATGAGGCATTGTTTATAAAAATGCTTTGAGAATCTTAAAAGGCTATATAAATGTCAACTATTTAAAGCATTTACAGTGTTTCCTTACAATCTCCTTTCCTATCTTAGGCTTTGATTCCCTTATAATCATGTTTGTTTTATACTTTCTAGTTTGAAAATAAATATTCTCTTTGGTAGAAAAGATGAAAGTAAAATGAAAGTTGAATAGTTCTGCTTTTTCTCTGTTTTTTATTAACACTAAACCAACTACACCAAACAATGAATTAATCTCAGTCAATCGATTAACATTTATTAAGTGTCTACTATGTACTTAGCACTGGGCTAAGTGTCATGTTCTTCTTTTTAACATACCTAAAAACTCCCTTTTTAGGGGTTTTAGAATTTTTCAAAAACCTCTCCCACCTACCCACACCCCAACCTGATTTCCTACCCATCCATATATAATCAGCAAGGCAAAGTGGCTGAACTATGAAGGGAAGAAATATTTATATAGCACCTACTAAGTTCCAGGCACTGTTCTAAAGCCCTTTACAAAAATCATTTCATTTGTTCCTCCCCAAAACCCTGGGAGGTAGGTGCTATTACAATCCTAATTTTTTCAGTTGAGGGAACCGAGGCAAACAGAGATTAACAGGGTCACACAGTTAGTATCTAAAGCTAGATTTGAACTCAAGTGTTCGTGTTTCTAGATCTAACATTCTACCAGGGATGGGGAACCTATGGCCTTGAGGCCACATGTGGCTCTCTAGATCATCCACACTTGAGAATCTAGAGGGAGTTTTCTGTGATGTTTGGATTTAGTCAAAGGGACACACTTGGGGACCTAGAGAGCTACATGTGGCCTCGAGACCGCCGGTTCCTCACCCAATCTATCCACTGCACTATCTAGCTAACTCAATTACAGAAGAGAAAGCAGAAAAAGCCATATTATCAAGAGCCTTAACGAGGCCACCAGCTCTTCTCCTACCCAAAGGCTTTTGGTATACAGTGGATAAAACTCAGATATCTAGAACTTTTGGCCTGGACCTTAAAGCTGTTTGTCGAAACAAAGAAAGAACAAGGAAACGAGATAGAACTGCTTCAAGGCAAAGCAATACTGGGGGATGTTGTATTATACTTGGGTGATTTCCCTGGTATGTCTGTATCTGGGGAAATACTTTGTGCCAGGCTGTAGTGCAAGCTACCTTAGCTATTGGGCATGAAAGAAATGAAGGTTTTGGGTAATAATGAATGTGCCACAAGGCCAAAAACATCTTTTGAGGTTTTGTTTCGTTTTCCTTTTGTCTTTTGGGAATACCTGTGTCAGAAGTTATGGGCAGTCAGAAGTTATGGGCAATCTGATATTCCTTTTCTATTAACACACAGGTGTGTATCTCTGTGACGTACAGGGTTGTTATGCTTGTCATGCTATCCCTTCTGAGAGATTTCTATTAAATCCGTTTGTTCTGAACACAGCATATTTTTTTCATTTATTTCAGTTGTGAGTCTAAAAGGGCCAAATGCATTTACTTAACACAAAGCTTTCAATGTCCCTCCTAATGGGTAAGGGAAGACCTTGAATCTCACATAAACTTTTGCTTTATGCCTTTTTTGATGAATTTTATCCCATAATATGTATCTTACAATATTGCATATTGTAGTTATCTATATTTATCTCTTATTATGTTGCTAGGCTGTTAGCTGTAGGAGAGTACAAATCTTATCAAAAACTTGTACTTCCCCTAGAACTCACAGTAGGTGCTTAAAAATATTTGTTAAATATTTATGGCAGTTCATTTTGTGGTGGCTAAGAATTGGACATCAGAGGGATGCTCATTAATTGGGAAATGTCTAAGTGAGCTGTGGTATATGATTGCAAGGGAATATTATTTTGCTATAAGAAATGACAGAGGATGATTTCAGAAAAACCTGGAAAGACTTACCTGAATTGATGCATAGTGACATGAACACAACCAGGAGGATGTGGTACACAGTAACAGCAATATTTTTCAATGAAAAACTGTGAATGACTTAACTATTCTCAGTAATACAATGATCCAAGACAATCCCAAAGGACTGATGGTGAAGCACGTTATCCACCTCCAGAGAAAGAACTGACATTGTTTGAATACAGACTGAAGCATGATATTTCTGACTTTCTTTTTTTCTTTTATTCAAATCTTTCTGTGCAAAACAACTAATATGGAAGTGTTATACATGATTGAACATGTATAACCTATATCTGCTTACTGTCTCAGGAAGGGACAAGGGGAGGGACAGAGGGATAGAATTCAGAACTCAAAACTTTAAATAAAATGTTTTTAAAAATTGTTGAATACTTGAGTGAATTGTAATTATTATCGTGTTGCATTTGTGTAGCCTATATCAAATTGCTTGCCTTCTCATTGAGGGTGAGAGGAGGGGGGAAAGAAGAGGACATAAAATTCAATTTTTTTAAAAAAAGTTAAAAATTATTATTACATTTAATTAAGAAAAAATTAAATATTTGAAAATTCCAAAAAAGAAACAGTAAGTCCTAAATGATAAATATTCTTCTTGTATAAAATAGGCCATCTTCTGTGTTCTATCTTCCTCTACCCCACCTATTTTTCACAAATGATAGGTCATTCAATGCCATGCAAAGTTTAGGACAGGGGTGGGGAATATGTGGCCTCAAGGCTGCAGGTTCTCCACCTTTGATTTAGGAAGTATGTGTGTTGTGGGGTGCATGTGTGTGTGTGTGTGTGTGTGTGTGTGTATGTTGAGTACTGGTGATGATGGTGAATAAATGCAAAGAGAGAACAAGATCACAGTGGTAAAAACTAGTATGCTAACACATGTAAGTAACCTTAGTAAGGTTACTTACTTAGTAAGCTTTGATTAACAATTAGAACTATGCCAACATCGGTTGCACTTCCCTTTGAAGTAGTGAGTTTCCCTTCAATGGAGATCTTCGAGCAAAGCCGCTGGGAGGTATGTTGTAGAGGGGATTCTTTTGGGTGGATATAAGTGGGACTAGATGATCTTTGAGCTCCCTCCCAATTCTGAGATTCCACGTGTCTAGTGTTCTAAGTTATTATAATGGCAGAGACAGATACTGGACCCTTGATTTCTTTGGTATAGGCAACTCCCAGGTGAATCAACTGTCTTTACCAATAGGGGGGCTGACACTTTCAAGTCTCAGAGAATTGCCCAGAACACTGGGAGGTCAAGTAGCTTGTACTGGGTCATACAGCCAATAGGTGTCATAGGCGGCATTTGAACTTAGAAATTCCTGGCTTTGAGGTCAGCTCTCTGTCTCCTACGCAACAATGTCTTTTGTGTTTAGATCTGAAATTCAATTTGCTTATGCCCTGTGATCTTTGGATTGGTAAGTAGATATCTGAGACCATAGGTGTTATGTCAGACTCTCTTCCATGTTCTTTTATTTAGCCATTATTCTTCTTTCTATAATACCTGTTGTCCTTCCAGGGGCTATCACCAGTTGTCCTGACCTATGTTTTCCACCGGACTCTGAATGACTCTGGAGAAGAGAGTGAGGCTGATGACTTTGCAAAGCTCTGCCTCACTTAAATCCAGTTCACTTGCATGTCAAGATGTCCTTGATCCTCTTTGGGAACAAAGCACAACCAACAACAATTGTCCTTCCATAGTACCCAGTTTTACTTGGTCTGTTTTGTTTCTCTGCTCCTCAACATTCAACTTTAAGACCTCTTGTCCAGGTTGACAAGCCTCTGGCCAGACCCTTCCTTCTTAGCCTTCCTGAGAAGAGCTCTAGTCCATTATTCTGGTATCTTGAGCCAGGGTCTGAGAAACCAAAGACTATTCTCCCGTGTGAGATCACATGCCTGTAACAGCAACCACACTGGCACACTCAGGATAGCTGCTAGCACAGGTTCTTATATCTGCTTTACCAAGGAAAGCAACTTAAAGGCAGTCAATGATCTTCTTTAATTACATAAAATACAAAGAGAGGAAATACAGAGAAGAGAAATAAAGAATAACAGACAGGGCTCTACTGCCTGAATCAAATCAAAACTGCTATACTTTACATTCATCACTGGATTGAGAGAGCCTTTACCTCTGAGCAGTCAGGGAGCTCTGAACAGGTGACCAATCAGTCTCAACCAGGGAATCACAAGATCCTTCTTGTAAGCGAGCCCCCAAAGCAAAAAGCTCACCTCTCAGAATATAAACTCTTTCAGCTAATAGGCTCAGAGCCAGAACCCTCCTGACTCAGTGCCTAATTGGAAATTAACAAAAAGTGTGTAAGCCTTCCTCCAAGCAAGCTTCCCTTAATGGACTCCACATGAGGCCTATTGATGGGCAGAAAAGATCTTATTCCCCATTGACCTTACAACATTAGATCTGGAGTCAGGAAGAATTTCAAATCCAGCCTCAGACACTTACTAGATGTATGACTCTAGACAAGTCACTTAATCTCCGTTTGCCTCAGTTCTTCACTGTAAGATGGAGATAATAACAGCACCTACTTCCCAGGGATGTTCTGAAAATAAATAAGATAATTATTTGGAAAGCACTCAGTATATAGTAAGCGCTATATAAGTGTTAGCTTCCAGTTCTACTATGTCATCTATATCGTCACCTATTCTTTCTCCACATCATTCCTTCTCTTCCAAAAGCCAACCTTCAATTGAAAGAAAAAATGAAAATGTCATCTATATCTCTGAAATCCCTCAGTTTCTTTCCCAAGACTTCAGTCACCAGTGATATATTCTAGGGTTATTCTAGGAATATATTTATTTATTTACTTGTCCCTTTATTTGTCTATTTATTTGTAGTTGCACATGATCAGCACAGTATAGTGGATAAAAACTGGCTTTGAAATCAAGGAGACCTGGATTCAAGTCTTGCCTACAAAATATACTGGCTATGCAATTTTGGATTAATTCATGTAACCTCTCAGTGCCCTAGGACAGAGTTGTCAAGCACAAGGAAATGCATCCTGACATAGATTAAAATGTAATTGGAAAATTTTTTAAAGTAAATAAAAATACAATAAAACATAGATAACATTACATTTGAAAACTAAGTCATTATATAATCATATTATATATATATATATATATATATATATATATATATATATATATATATATATATATATATATATACATAAAATCATCATATAATTCTTATGTACAGATTAGTGGCCCCCATTTCTATTTGAGTTACATTACTGCTCTTGAATTTAATGTAAGACTAGAAATTACAGAGAAGGTGCCAACTTGCTTTGGTAAGAGAAATTTCCTCACTGGAAATTCCCTATTACAATGACAACACAGATCCAGTTTCTATCCCATTCCTATAGGAGCATGGAATTTAGAAGTGGAATGGAATTTAGATATTGTAAGTATTGAGAAGGAAAGGGCTGGGTTAAGACAATATAGCTATTAACATGAGTCAACAGAAGAAGATAACAGTTAATGGGGCTGATAAGTCTTTGTAGGCTCTCTGTAATATACATACACACATACATACATATATCTTTACATATACATATACACACACACTCACATATCTATTTGTATATCTATATCTATCTATGTGTATGTTTATGTGTGTGTGTGTGTGTATATATATATATATGTATATATGTATATATATATATATGTGTGTGTGTGTGTGTGTGTGTGTGTGTAACCATATATGATATAGATGACCAAAACTCTTCTCTTGCTGATGGGACTAATAATAGTAACAATAATTTAATCCAGTTATTATTTTTGATTCATTCTAATTGGCCCATAAAATGAGACGTGTTGTTTTTCCAAAAGGATGTCTAGATTTACTCTCCATGGGAAAAACTGTCTCCTTGTATTGGTTTAGAAAGTTTGCCCTTTGTTCTCTCTCTTCCCCATTCCCAAAACAAGAATGTTATGGTCATTTTTGCCTCTAGAACTTTGATCTTGTTACCTAGAGTGCCTCCTCTCACTTGTCCAAATCCTATTCATACATCAAATGCTACCTTCCAAGAAATCTTTCTTGACTCTGGATTTCTGTGTTCCAAAAACTATTTGGCCTCTGTACCAAAGTTTTCTTCTCATAAATCATTTTCCATTTTTTTATGTGCATTTCTCCCCAAATTGAGTATAAGCTCTATGAGGACAAGGATCTTATTTTTCAAGATTTCTGTATCTCTTACGGTATAACATAATAACCATTTAATTGCTTATCGACTGTCAATGGTAAAATTCCACTGGAAACCATGGAAAGAGGAAATCAATCAACAATTTTTTTCTGCATCTACTATGTTTCATGCACTATGCTACGTTGGTTGGTTACTGTCTTTTGTGCTCAAAGAGCACCAAAAAGATATCACTATATTGGGGTCAAGGAACAGTGTGTGGCTGATAGAGCAATATGAGTTTGGAAGGCTTTACCACAGGCACAAACAATCCATATGAACATTTGGAGTGGAGATGTTGCTAATTTGCATATCTCACATTTCTTTTGAGCTACTGCAATCTGCTTTACTCATAGAGCACAGTGCCTTCTTCCAGGTAGGCACACCATGCTGAGTGGTCCTGTGACAGTGTCTCCTATGTCTGACAACCAATTCCAAAGTTCTTAGAGAGGCATTGAAAGTGTCTTTGTAGTAAATCTTCTGACCTCTGTGTGAGTTCTCCATAAAATAGTCTTTTAGGCAAATGTATGCTTGTCATTCAAACAACACGGCCTACTGTAACAACAATGTTGCTAGCAGCTGCTGTGGAGGTGCAAGACCAACAACAAGAGAGAACACAGGAGAGCTGTGAGCACAGGTCCTTTGATTTGCTTTTCTAAGGAAAGCAACTTTAAGGGGTTAATAATCTTACTTTAATTAAGCATACATATACCATTCACTTAGTTCGAGGAAAATCCAGCACCATGAACTTCAGAGCAAATACAAACATAAATTACAAAAAGATCAACGGATAGGCTTTTATCTGTCTGACCAAACCACAATACATACATAGTTACCAGAGACAAGCACCAATATCTGGGTTTTCAAAGCCGGGGGCTCCTTAATGGCTACCCAGAGTCTGCACACCAACACTCTTCCAATGAGTGATCCCCCAAAGGCAAAACACTAACCTCTAAGTTTATATATACTTCTTCAGGGTCAAAGGGCATCACAACCATGTGACTCAAACCCATGTGACTTAGGCCTTCTTGTGACTTAAACATTTGCTCAGGGTCAGAGGGCATCACAACCATGCGATTCAAACCCATGTGAACTAGGGCTTCCCTTGACTTAAGCAGGCCATCAAAGACTTCTTATTCAATCAAAGATTCCTCAATGCTGAGAAGCACTCCAAAAGAAAGACAACAAAAAGTCCACTTTGCTTGCCATTACATTTGAAAGATAAAACTCATCAAAGGTACTTGATTACTTCAGCATTCCAAAAGAAAAAACAGTAAAAAAAAAAAAAGTCCCATTAACTACCATAATACCAACCATCAGAGTGCATTCTCTGCAGTAGGGTTTGAATGTTTGGAAGTTATTATAAGTGCTAGGGGGAAAAACACAATGGTCAAGGGAGAAGGAGCTTGGAGGGAGTTGATTTCCCTACCAGCCAGTTGATATGATCATAGAAAGTAAAGCGTACAAAATAAGGAGTCATTAATGTGTTGAATCAAGTATAAAAACATGTCCATACCCTATTAACACTTTACAAATTGTGAGGAAGTTTCCCTAATGGAACTGCAAAAGGTGGCTCTCCACTGCCTGGCTGCAGAACAGCTATGCTCCTGGTAGCCTTTAAAAAGCCAAGCCTGTCAGGCCTGGAAGTAGTTGGAAAACAGTTCAAAATAGAAGCAGCTTTGTAGTGTTACTCCATAACCTCATTGTGGACAACAGTTTAGGAAAGCTAATTTGGCCCATTCCCCTGCTTTCTGGTGGAACAACAGCAAAGTCAGCTGATGAGACATTAATCTCCCTCAACCATCCATTCCAGACCTCCGAGATAAAGATCTTCAATTTCCCTTTTGTCCTCTTAATTTCCTCTGCACAAGAAACTTGTTGGTGTTGAGTTGTTTCCAACTCTCTGTGATCCATTTGGGGTCTTTTTGGCAAAGACACTGGAGTGATTTGCATTTCCTTCTCCATCTCATTTTATAGATGAGGAACCTGAGGCAAACAGGATGAAGTGACTTGCCCAGGGTCACACAGATTAGTAAGTGTCTGAGACCAGATTCGAACTCAAGAAGGTGAGTCTTCCTGACTCCAGGCCTGGTGCCCTATTCACTGCACAACCTAGCTGTTCCTCATGTACACATTCCCATTTCCCTCATTTGTGCCTTTCCATAGCCTGTGCCCCATGGCTGGTATACATATCCTCCTTAGCTCCACCTCTCAAAGGCTCCAGCTCCCTTTGTAGTTCAGCTTAAGCACCATTCCCTCCCTGAGGTCTGTCCTGTTACCCAAACTTCTGGTGTCCCATTCCCCCTGCAAATTTTATTCCTTGAGGGCAGATATTGTTCCATTTTTATATTTGGCTCCCCAGTGCTTAATAAATACCTATTGTTCAGAGAGGCTCATTTATTACCGGGATGACCACAGGTTTACTTAAAGATATTCAGGGGTTACAATCTGTGTTATAGGCAGGGCAGTGGTTACCCATATCAGTTAAGTCACAGATCCTTAAAGCATGAAAGCAGTGATTAAATAACCACCAATAATTAAAAAGGGAATGGTATACACCTGGGAAAGATAATTTTCACAGTGATCAGAGAGCCCCCAGTCTGATGGAGGAAAAATAGGGTGTGTTCTCAATGGGACCCCAGTGAGAAAAGGATTGGTTGGGGGAGGAGAAGACTCAGTGCTTGCTCTTGGGAAGCTCTACATCTGATAGAAAGACAGAGACCCTATCCTCAGGAAGCCCCCAATCTGATGTGCCCTGTGCTAACATATGTGACAGAAACAAATAAGGCTATAGCTCAAACATATATAATAAAACCAAGTGTATAAGCCCTGGTTAATTTTTGTTATTGAGTCATTCAAGTCATGTTTTACTCTTTGTGATTCCCATTTTTAGGTTTTTCTTGCAAAGACATTAGAGTGGTTGGCCAACTGCAGCTCATTTTACAAATGAGGAAATTAAGGCAAGCAGACTTAAATGACTTACCCAAGGTCACCAAGCTAGTAAGTGTCTGAGGCCAGATTTGAACTCAGAAAGATGAGTCTTCCTGGCTGCAGGTCCAGGCAGACACTCTATCCACTGTGCTGTCTAGCTGCACTTGATTAATTAAGGGTGCCTGAAGGAGTAAAAGAAATCTTGCTACAGATAGATTTGGAAGACAAAAAGTCTCCCTCAATCTGGAATAGAGAGGGGCACCCCTGCCTCGGAGGCAGGGGCTTGGACATGGCCCTACTTACCTACAAACAGATGGGGGAGGAGTAGAGGACTGAGAATTGTGTATTTCTTTAGCTAACAGGGGTAGATGATTTTAGGTTTTTGGAAAGAGCTAAGCAGGTCTACAAGGAAGCACATTATCTGATGCCTTTGCTCCTTCTTCTCCATCCCCCAATTACCAGTGCTGATTTGCCTCCCACATACTGGGAGTAGAGATCACTCACCTGGTGTCTCGCAGCTTCCCTCCCAGGGCTACCCATGCTCAGAACTGCTTTCATCCTGTCCTGATTTACATGGGCTTGTGCCTGCCCACCTGCTCTCAAACACCTGTTTTTCATGAGTCTTCCCCAGGACCCAGGTGGGGAAAAGGACTCAAGGCTACTGAGAAAAGAGAGAAATCTAGGGAGAATAAGGGAAGAGATAAAAGTGTTAGATTTGAAAAGGAAATAACAATGTGTTTCTATGCATGTGACTCAGTAGAAGGTCCCCATCGGCATTTGTGATCGTTTATATGTTTCTCTGTCTATGGATTGTGTCTGTGGCTCTACCTTACATGGTTGCTATGAGTGAAATGCTTCGTAAACCTTAGAGTGTTATAGAAATGTAGGATTGGTATGAATGCCCACGTTTGTGTATCTGAGAATATCTTTCCATTTGTGTTTGAGGGAGTGGGTGGTAGGGGATGGGGGTCTGGGCTTTTCTTCTCCCTATCTTCCCATTCAAGCTCTAGTGATGCCATGCCCCACTGCAATAATGTGTCCCACCCAGGAGTCCCCCTACCTACTTCTCAGCAGTCCATCTTTCTCCCCCAAGGAATCCTGTCTCTCATTCCCATTATCCCACTTTAATGTTCCTTCTAGGCTGAGGATATAGGATAAGAGGATCTTTAGATTTGTTGTTCAGTCATTTCAGTAACGTCTGACTTCATGACCCCATTTAGGGTTTCCTTAGAAGAGATACTGGAGAGGTTTGCCATTTCCTTTTCCAGCTCATTTTACAGATGAAGAAACTGAGGCAAATAGGATTAAGTGACTTGCCCAGGGTCACACAACTAGTAGGTGTCTGAGCCTAGATTTGAACTCAGGATGATGAGTGTTCCTGACTTCAGGCCTGACACTCTATACACTGTAGCACCACCAAGCTGCCCTGTCTCTGAATTCCCCTGCTTTTTTCCTTCATCTCTGCCCCTCTTATCTGTGCTCCATCCTCCTTCCTTGATCTCCCAGTCATCTCTCTAGGAGTTACCACAGCGATAGACAGAACACTGGACAAGAAGTCAAGAGTCCTGTATTCTATGTATAAACTCCACAGATTTAGAATGGAAGACAGACTGCTTGGTTACTGAAACCTCCTTGGTGATCTTAGGGGTCAATGGAGCACAAGCTGAATAGATATGGATACACAGTCAACTTTTCAGTTTTCCATCTTTCTCCAAGCTTTGTTGCTATATAGTTGTATGACCCTGGACAAGTCACTTAACCCCATTTGTCTCAGTTTCCTCATCTGCAAAATGACCTGGAGAAGTAAATGGCAAGCCTCTTCAGTATCTTTTCCAAGAAAACCCCAAATGGGGTGTTTCAGAAATAACACACAAGAGACACTAGAGTTTTTGGACTCCAGCCTCTAACAGGTTCACTCTTGATCTGGTCAGACAGGAAGAACAGGGAGACAGCTTCAGAGGGGTTAATAATCTTATTTTATTCTAGTCTATTCTCAAGAGGGTTTGTGGATAATGAGAGCACCAACTCTTACAGCATTCCCTAATCACACTTCTTGCAGGGGTGGGCAAAAATATAGTAGGAGCTACAACTCCTTTGGGATCCCCTAAGCCTTAATGGGAGTCAGTTGAGGCAAACACAGATAGATGCCCCCAAGCCTTGATGGGGGCCAATCAAGGCATATACAGCATTATACTGTCACATTACCTTATGGGTTCCCCACTCACTAACCAGTGCCCACTTGCTTTATAGGGCAACAAAAAAGGCATCTTGCCAACAATAGCCTCACAAGTTTACATTATCTCACCATTATATCTCACTTCACAGTCATAGCGGATATTTACAATTTAAGCACAAATATTTATATTATTTATCATTATATAGCACTGTACAAGCATGGTAGAGATGTTTTCAAGTTATGAGCCTGGGAAATAGAGAACGTTATGGCTATGGATCTTGGGAAGCTAAACTCTAAGAAAGAATATCAAAAATCCATCTTACTTATGTGGTCGTGAAAAGTTGGACATGACTGAAAAAAATCAAACAACAACAATACTATCTATAAAATGAGAAAGTAGGCATATGGGTTGGTAATGGCTGGTGTCTTCTCCATTCATCCTTTTGCTGGTGGTAATGGCTGGTGTCTTCTCCATCACCCTTTTGCTGGTGGTAATGGCTGGTGTCTTCTTCATCCACCCTTTCAGAGTTTCCCCTCTTGTTGAGGTCTTGAAAATGTCTTTGTAATCATTGCCTTCAACTTGGACTTCCCCTGTATGCCCCGTGGCAGGCCCAGACGCTCTTTCTATCCCAATTTCTATCTTCTTAGTGATAACTTGCATGAAAGAAGTTGTATAGAAGCTATGATCAAGGACATGTATGATTAGAAATGGAAATAGGTTAAGCATGTATCAAGTGTTGCACTGGTATCTATGAAATGTTAAAAGGCCCAGATATGTCATATATCTCTAGCATGCAAGATAGATCTTCCATAAAAGATGTAAGGGTTCTGGTTGGCTGCCTTGTGAGAATATAAATTCATTACAAGTAGGGGTTGTTTCATATCTTATATTTGTATCCACAGTACCTTACATATAGTAGATGCTTAATAAATGCTTCTTGATTGATTGAAGCGTATATATCAGATGGAATAAAAGTCCAAATGCATGACGTTCTCTCATCCTCTCCCTTTCAACTTGTTACTTTCCAAAAAAAAGCTTGTGACTTTGATGGATCTATGACCTCATTCATATGGGCTTTTACTTGACCAGATGTATATTCTTGTCAATCAATCAAAAAGAATTTATTAGGCATCTACTGCGTGACAGTCACTGTGGATACAAATATAAGAAATGAAACAATCTTTACTTGTAAAGAGATTACGTTCTCGCAAGGGCCCTTAAATCCTGCACAGAAGATACAACTTACATGACGGAGGGGAACTTAAAAGTTATCTTCTCCAAACCTCTGATCTTATAGATGAGGAAACTGAGGCCCCTACATTAAGTGCCTTGTCCAAGGTCACATAGGCAATAGACAGTAGAGCTGGGATTTGAATTCAGGTCCTCTGACTTCAAGTTAACCATTCTACCACAATGTAATACCTCCCTATATGCAAGTAAAAATGCCTTGCCCTAAAACAAGGATCCTTAATTTGTCACTCATAAATTGGTCTGTTTGTTTTTAATTTGACAAATGATTTGACTATAATTGGTTTCCTTTATAATCTTATTATTTTGCTGTTGTTATTGTTGTTGTTCAGTCATTCAGTTGTGTCTGACTCCTCATGACCCCATGGACCGTGGCACGCCAGGCTCTTCAATCTTCCATTATCTCTTGAAATCTGTCCAAGTTCATGTTCATTGTTTCCAGGATATTATCTATCCATCTCATCTTCTGCCAACCCCTTTTTCTTTTGTCTTCTATCTTTCGCATCATCAAGATCTTTGTCAACGAGCCCTGTCTTCTCACTACATAGCCAAAGTATTTAAGCCTCAGCTTCAGTATTTGACCTTACAGTGAATAGCCTAAATTAATTTCTTCAAGTATTGACTTATTTGATTTCCTTGTCATCCAAAGGACAAAAATCTTTCCCAGCATCACAATTCAAAAGCATTGGTCCTGTAATGTTCAGATTTCTTTATAGTCTAACTCTCGCAGCCATATACTGAAACTGGAAACACAATAGCTCTGACCATATGGAACTTTGTTGGCAAAAGTCACACCTTTGCTTTTTAGTATGCTATCCAGATTTGCCATAGCTCTCCTTCCAAGAAGGAAGTGCCTTTTAATTCCATGGCCACAATCACTCTCTGCAGTGATCTTTGAGCCCAAGAATATAAAATCTGACACTGCTTCCATTTCTTCCCCCTATATTTGCCAGAAAGTGGTAGAACTAGTTGCCAAGATTTTAGTTTTTTGGGGTGTTAAACTTCAAGCCAGATTTTACACTCTCCTTTTTCACCCTCCTCAAGAAGCTTCTTAATTCTTCTTCACTTTCTGCCATCAGAGTGGTATCATCTACATATCTGAGATCATTGATATTTCTCTTAGCAACTTTAATTCTGTCATTTGATCCCTCTAGCCTGGCATTTCACATGATGTACTCTACATATAATTTAAATAAGGTGACAAAATACAGCCTTGTCATACTACTTGTCCAATCTTAAACCAATCAGTTTTTCCATGTTTGGTTCTAACTGTTGCTTCTTGGCCCACACACAGGTTCCTCAGGAGACAAGTAAGATGATCTGGTACTCTCATCTCTTTGAGCACTTGCCACATTTTTTTGTGTGTCTGTGGTCCACATAGTCAAAGGCTTTAGTGTAGTCAATGAAGCAGAAATAGATTGTTTTTCTGGAAATCCCTTGCTTTCTCCATAATCCAGCAAACATTGGCAATTTGGTCTTTAGTTCCTCTGCCTCTTTGAAAACCAGCCTGCATTTCTGGTAATTCTCAGTTCAGATATTGCTGAAGCCTAGCTTACAGAATTTTAAGCATAACCTTGCTGGCATGTGAAATGAGCTCAATTGTTCAGTAACTTGAACATTATTTGGAATTTCTGTTCTCAGTTAGAACAAAACCTGGATCTGACTGTGGCTCATATCATGAACTTCTTATTGCAAAATTCAGCCTTAAATTGAAGAAAGTAGAGAAAACCATAAAGTCATATAGGTATGATCTAAATAACATCCCTTATGAATACAAAGTAGAGATGATGAATAGGTTTAAGGGATTAAATCTGGTAGTTACAGTGCCAGAAGAACTATAGAGAGATGTTTGCAATGTTGTACAGGAGACAGCAACAACAAAAAACATTTCAAAGAACAAGAAGAATAAGAAAGCAAAATGGCTGTCTGGTGAGGTTTTACAAATAGCTGAGGAAAGAAGGAAAGCAAAAGGTAAAGTAGAAAGGGAAGGATGCACCCAACTAAATCCTATTATAAGTATTTAGATAAAAAACATTATTCTGAAAAGGTATCCATAAGCTTCACCCCACAATGACACAAAAAGTCAAGAACCCTGGGCTAGATGGTCTCCAAGTCTTTGTCCATTTCTAATGTCTTAGGATTTTTAGATTCGCTTGTCCTTTCTCTTCCAGTATTTCCTTCTCTTGACTTTCCCGGAGCCAGGGAGAACAAGGTTCATGGTCCTGAGAAGATATATTTCTTGGGGTAAGGGAATCACCTGGGAAATAAAAGAAGCCTTCCAAAAGCCCCTCTCTTCATAGACCTACAAAAGAATCCCAAAGTCAACAGAGAGCCCAGAACTCAAGTTATCTTCCCCCAAACCAGTGTTATGACCTTCTTAGAGTCTAACTTAACTCTCCCTTGCTGCCATCTAAACCAATGGCATTTAGTTCTCTACCTCTGGAGATGAAGGACAGTGAAGCAAACCTCCTACTCCTTCCCTATCCCCACATAACACGTCCTAATTTACTTTGATTTCCAACTTCTATAACCTTTCCACATAAGTTCTATTTTTCAACCTTTCATCATTTCTGCTGCTTGGCTCTGGATCCTCTCCAGCTTCTCCAAATCCTTCTTAAATGTGACAGTTAAAATTAGACACGATAGCCTAGTGAAGGCCAAGTGTAACGGAAGGATTACTCTCTGTATCTCTTGAGTTCTATGCTTTGTAATAGACCACTCTCCTTCACCTCTTAACTTAATGATGTATATTCTGACTGCTGATGTCTATTTGACTTGTGAGCCACTATGGCCCCACCCAGGTTCTTCTAGGTAATTTTCTAGCCTGAACTGGTAAAATTAGCCTAGTTAGTTCCTCCTCATTTTAGATCTATGAGGTTTATGTTTAGACCCTAAGTGCTTTACCCTGCTTTTTGTCCTACATTTTTATGGAGCTTTGTGAAGCTTCCAACAAATAATGCAATATTCCTGGCATTCCTTTCCCTTTCCACAAGTAGGTAATATTTTATCTCTTTGCTGACCCAAGTTTTAGGTCCCTCAAAACTGTCTTTAGATAAAATTATAATCATAGCTCACGTTTCCATCACACTTTAGGGTTCAGAAAGTCCTTTCCTTCACAAAAATCCTGCTAGTAGGTACTGCTAGCATTTATGCCCCCAGTTTTACAGAGGAGGAAATTGGGGTACAGAAAGACAAAGTGACTTTTCCAGTATCATACAATTAGTAAGTATCAAAGCTAAAAGTTAGTTTATCCAGCAGATGATTAGTGAGTACCGAAATGGATAAGGGCATTGCAAAGTGTGTGTTTATGTATATTGTGTACACACATATAGTTGTGTGTGTATACGTGTACATATACATGCATACGTACATACACATAAATATATATATATATATATATATATATATTGATATACATATATATGACAGCTGGGTGGCATAGTGGATAGATTACCAGGCCTAGAGCCAGGAAGACATCTTCATGAATTCAAATCTGACTTCAGGCACTTAGTAGCTACGTGACCCTGGGCAAGTCACTTAACCCTGTTTGCCTTAATTTCCTCCTCTGTAAAATAACTAGAGAAGGAAATGGCAAACCATTCCTGTATCTTTGCCAAGAAAACTCCAGTTAGGGTCAAAAGGATTTGGACAAGACTGAAAAATAACAACAAGATGCATGTTGTATATATACATACATATGTACATGTATGCATATATACATGCATACATATATACATACACATACACACATGTAAATATATGTGTGCATATACATACATATATGTATGTATGTGTGTATATATATATACATACACACACGCACGCACACACACACATACACCTATATCCATACACATGAAAACCTTTTATTTTGGTTGGGTTTTTGGTCCAGACCTATGGAAACTCATAATTCTGGAAAGTCAAAATTCTGGAAACAGAAATTCTCTCTACCAATAAAGGCAGACAACCCACTTGTAACTTACGATCTCCTAGCTAGTACTATGAGATGTCAGAGCTTACTTAAACCACTGTTATCCAAGACTATCTACAAATGATCAAAATTTCCTTCGGTTTGTTTACAAAGAATATCTAACCCTGAGGAAGTTATTTTACCTTTGCACACCTTGGTTTCCTCTTCTGTAAGATGAGTGGCATTAAAACTTACAGTGACTATCTAGAAGGGTTGTTGTATAGACTTTGAAATATGATGAAAATAATTATTTTCAGACAAACACAATGAGAAATGTAAAAATGTTGTGGGAACTGGGAGGAGAGAAATCATATCCAACTAAGTCAGTCTAGTAAAGCTTCATGGCAAAGTAGGTATTTGAACTGGTAAGGTGGCATATAGTAATTACAGGCATACCTCAGAGATACTGCAGGTTCAATTCCACACCACCACAATAAAACAAATATTGCATTAAAGCAAGTCACACAACTTTGTGGTTTCCCAATACACATAAAAGTTATGTTTATACTATACTTTAGTCTATTAGGTGTGCAATAATGTTATGTTAAAATTGTACATGCTTTAATTAAAAAATACCTTATGGCTAAAACATGCTAACTATCATTTGAGCCTTCATCAAGGCATAATCTCTTTTTTTGCTGGATGAAGGTCTTGCCTCGATGTCGATGGCTGTTGACTGACTGATCAGGGTTGTGGTTGCTGCAGTTTGGGATGGCTGTGGCAATTTTTAAAAATAAGACAATTAAATTTGTTGCATTGATTGACTCTTCCTTTCACTCAAACACTTAGAGGCCACTGTAGGATTATTAATTGGCCTAATTTCAATACTGTTGTGTCTTAGGGAATAGGGAGGCCCCAGGAAAGGGAGAGAGATAGGGGAGCCATCAGAATACACAAGAGTTATTAAGTTTGCCATCTTATATGGGCACAGTTTGTGGCACCAAAACATTTATAATAGTAATATCAAAGATCACTGACCACAGATCACCATGACAGATATGATAATAATGAAATAGTTGGAAATACTGTAAGAATTACCAAAATGTGACACAGAGACATGATGTGAGCACATACTGTTGGAAAAAAAAATGGTACCAATAGACTTGCTTGATGCAATGTAGCCACAAACCTAGAATTTGCAAAAAATGAAATATCTGGGAGGTGCAATAAAGTGAAATACAATAAAACGAAGTATGCCCATATGTTCAGTTAAGCTAACTTAGGTTTGGATTCGGATTCGCACTGGCAATAAGGAACACTCCCAACAGAACATGGTTTTTATTGAAAGACGGGGGAAATACTCTAACATGGTTAACACAACAAAGACAAAGACACAAACAACATAGATTCATCACCTCTCGGGGGAACTCCAGCACTTGATCCACTCAAAGCTGAGGGGGGTCCCGGTTTACACAGCCCAGCTCGATCAAGGCCCAAGAGGGAAACTGATCCCAGGAAGCTTCCTCTCCATAGTGAGATCCCACTCACTTGTTCCACGAGGGGACTTTTATAGCATCCCAAACAAGGAAGGCTTACTGCTAACTGTCCCGGGTGTTCCCAGGCAGTGAGGGTAGCCATTCCCCTCAGGAGGGGAAGATCTTGTCAATCATTTTGTTTTTGAGAACTGGCTAGGTCCTCAAGAAGCAGTTTCAGAATTTCCTGTCCTTTGTTCAAGACCTATCTGTCTCCTAGTGGAAGTGTATTCAACTCTTTGTTTGGGCCTATTAGCCAGAGAGGAATGTCTGAGAGGTTCATTCTTGTTGAAGGTTTATCAGTTCGAGAGGAATGTCTGATTCTTTATTCCAAGCTGGAAAGTCTAAAGATCTTGTAGGAGCTGGGGGACAGGGGAAGGAAGAAAAGCCAGACTTACACTATCATATGGAAGATCTTCTATAATGATTTATCATTCACCATAATGGGGCGCACCAACAGAAGTAAGATCCTTAAGGGCAGAGAGGTATTTTTTCCATATTACCTTTGTATCTCCAGAACTTAGAAGAGTATCCGACCATTCATTCCTTTATTCAGCAAGCTAGCAAGCAAACAAGAAAGTGTCTACTAAGTATTTCCTATGGGCCAGTGCTGTGATAGGTGCTGAGAATAGAGAGACAAAAACAAAGCAGTCTGTTCCCTCAAGGAACTGATATGTTCTACTGGGAAAACAACATTTTCCTATATGTCAGAAGTTCTTAAACTAGGGTCCATGAAATTTCATGTGTGTATGTATATCACATATTATATATGTGTATAAATATCTTAGGAGGTTAATGCTATTATTATCCCATGATACAGTTGAAGAAAATGAGGCAGAGGTTATGTGACTTGCCCAGGCTTACACAGCTATTAAGTTTCCAAGGCCAAATTTGAACTCAGGGCTTCCTGACTCCAGGCCCAGTGCTCTGTCCACTGCACCACCTAGCTGTCTCTTTTTTTTATTTCTGTCTGCTTGCCTATCTGTCTCTGTCTCTGTCTCTCTGTCTCTGTCTCTCTGTCTCTGTTTCTCTGTCTCTGTCTCTCTCTGTCTCTCTCCATATAAATATATATATACATATATAATATAGATTTGATAACTATATTTCAATATAATGGGTTTATTTTTTAATCATATGTATTTTATTTTATGCATTTAAAAACATTATTTTGAGAAGAGGTCCACAGGCTTCACCAAATTGCCAAAGGGGTCTAGGCCAGGCATTTTTGTGAATATACTTCCTATTAATAACTCTTGATCTAAGTAAATACAAAAATAAATATAAAATAAATGCAAAGAATTTTGAGAAGCACTAATAACTATGACAAGTGGGTGATAAGGGAGAGTTTTCTGTCAGAGGTGGTCCTTGACCTGAAGGAAACTGAGTTAGAAGTGGGGGAGAAGCAGAGTCTAGGCATGGGGGATATACTTCTTGAAGGCATGGATATAGGAAATGGGACATTGAATCCAAAGCAATTACTCTTCTATAACATTGAGGATCTGCTTAAAGACCTTTAGTGATTAAGAACTTTCTACATCCTGAAGCAGTACACTGTTGAAGGATAGTCAATCCATCAATTTGACCAGAACATAGAGGAACACCATGTAGTGACCTTGGAAAGGGAGGCTAGAACCATGTTGGGAAGTGCTCTAAGGGCCAAACAGAAGTGTTTAGGGACAATAGGGAGCCACTGGGACCTTTTGAAAAGGGGAGTGACGTGATCAAATCTATGTTTTAGGAATATCACTTTGGTATCTGCATGGAGGATAAACTAGAAAAGAAAAAGACTCAAGGTAGAGAGACCAGTTAGACTATTGGCATCAGTCTCTGAGAGGTAAGGAGAGCCTGAACAAGTGAGGTGGTTGCATGCGCGGAAAGAATGGGATCGATGTGAGAAATTTTTATGTAGAAGAGATAAGAATTGGCAATTGATTGGCCATGGGAAATAAGAGAGCCTAAAGAACTGAGGATCTACATAGTAAAAAAAAATGATTATTGAATTGATTAAGAATGAACTCAGAATATCAAAGGTTAAATTAGTCATCCCTGACCTTGCATATATGTTATTGTAGATTGCCATGGTCAAGATCATCCCGGAGGAGAAGGTAGTTTAGCACAAATCACACAGTGTTTCCCCTTCCCCCTTAATGCTTTCTTCCAAGAGAAATCAGATTGAAATTAACAGCCAGGAAATTCTTGAATAGAAAGAGAACTTTTCCAATTCCATTCAGCTCAGCCAACATCTATTAAGCTCCTACTAAGATCAGGGTCCTGTACTAGCTGGTAGAGAAAAGGAGAAGTTATGTTCCCAACATGCAGCCTTGGGGAGAGGCGTGGAAGGGAGGGATAATGTTTCCAAGCAACCACATCCTAGCTCCATCTCTATCCCCACCTCCTGACTTTCCTTCATATGCGATTTGTATTTCTATAGGAGTGTCCCGTCATGGGCAGCATCACTTGGTCAGAACTGGGAAAGGAGAGGAGGGGACAAATATCAGGGTTCAAGGGCATTGCTTTTGCTTTTCCCTGGGGGCAGATGTGACCAGGATACATCTATGATCAAAGGGGACCTTCCTTGTGTACTGAACAGACAAAAGAACCGAGGTCAAAGGAGATGGAATTTAGAACTGGAAGGGGACTATATACTTTAGTGGAACTGGGAAAAATACTAAGAAATCTAATAATTAAAAGCTATCCTCCCCATCCCCACACACTCCCTGGATCCCTGGGGACTCCGAGGTTGGTCACTCACCTATTAAAGGTGGGCGATGAATACTTCTCGGTAGTTAAACTCCAGATTGTCCCCAGCCCGTCCACAAAATTGTGACATAGATAAAATTACTCTTCCCTCCCCTTCCCTTCTTCCTTTCACATGTAGTTTTTACAATAGTCTTCTGGAGACAAGGGTCCCACATTTGCTGTCTCTCACTGGTGACTCTTATGATGGGTATTTAAAGCCCGTTGAAAGGGTGAAGTTTGGTGGGGGAGATGTCAAGGGAATAGGGAGGTCTTATAACATGGTTTAAATCACCCAATACAGGCAGCTGTGCCCACAAACAGGGTTTACTGAGGCATCCATCAATACCCAGCATAAGGCAATCAGAGTGTCCTAGTGGCAGGTGACCCATACACTACATATGAGGGAGGACAGCTTGGAGGAGGGGGAATAAATAAAATTAGAAACCAGACAGCAATTCTGTCAGCTTGGGCAGAGGGGAAGGCGGGGAATTGTGAACAGGAAGTCCCATCAGAGCTCAGCTCTGCTTCCATGAAAATTATTAGAATTATAAACAAGACAACTCTGTCCACATCAGAGGCTGGAAGGACTTGGGGTGGCAGTTAGGGGAACCCTTGAATGCATTGGAATTGGAGCTGGGTGGGACCCTAAGGATCATCTTGTACAACTCCCTAATTTTACACAGAACTAAAGTGATTTGCCCAAGGTCACACAGCAAATTTTTTACAGACCTGGGGGCTAGAACATAAGTCTTTTGACACCCTGTTCAGTATTCTTTCTACTACATTACTGGGACCACATCAGGCATGCAAATGCCCTCGGTGCCTTCTCACCCTCTTCTGCGCATGGCTCTTCTTTGCAGAAGATCCTCTTACACTTTTCACATCTGTCCTCCCAAGCCCGACCCTATGCTCCTGAAATTTCTAATCCATTTCTTCTCTGCCAAAGTCGACCTCAAAGCCCTCTCCCTGCTAGGTGACTGTTAGCTAATCTGATAAACTCCTATGTTTTAATGGCTGATGTGTTAATGGGTGTTAATGGTGCATCCTATTATTACTCTTTCTGGGTAAAATACTGTGAAATTAATGAGATTCTTCAGCCTCTATTTCCTTTATCCCTCTATCTCCTCCTAAGGGTTTTCTCTTACCTCTTAGAGAATCCAGTGTCTGCCTATAGCATCCCCCAGGGTCCTGCTCAAGCTTGCTGTCTCCTCCACCACCCCAACACACACACAAGAACCCTGAGCCCCAAAATAGAATCATAGAATTTAAGAGCTAAAAGGCATCTTGGAGTTTACCTAGTCAAATCCCTCATCCAAAGCAGGAATCCCTTCTCTAACTTTCTGAGCATCTGCTTAAAGACCTCCAGTGATTAAGCACTCTCTATATCCTGAGGCAGCCCACTGTTGGATGGCTGTAATTGTTAGAAAGCTTTTCCTTACATGGAATGCAAATCTTCCTCTCTGCAACCTCCAACACTTTCCTGCTTTTTATCAAGGTTCATCTTTAAGTCCATCAGCTTAGCTCAATTCTGTAGCTCCCATAACTTTTCCCAAGACTCTAGAATGTTGGTAAAAAAATTCAAGAAAGCCCTGTGTGTGTCTCCTGCTTCTGGCTGGTTGCCTAATATTCTTGTTCTATATATCCAGGCAAACAAGCGGTACCTCCCAAAGTGTTTTCCAGACTATCTCTCTCTCTTGTCAAAACTCTCTGATATCCTTCACTGTGGCAAAAAAGGCAGGCAATAATCATTTATCAAGTGACAATTTTGTGCCAGACACTATGCTAATCACTGGATGCTATAGTTCATGCTATAATGTGAATGACTGCTGCCAACTTGTGTTGGGGGGTGAAGAGAGTGAGAGGAGAGGAGGGAGGGAGAAAAAGAAAGAGTGAGAGCGAGAGCGAGAGAGAGAGAGAGAGAGAGAGAGAGAGGTGTTGGATGAGATACTGGGTGCATATTTCATGGAACATGAAACATTGCAGTAGTATAATCAACCCAGATCAGCCCACATGCTGCCTCCATTAAACCCCCATTCAGAATAGTAATGGCTGTCTATATTAGTTATTCAAAAATGGAGTGCTTTAGTACTTTAGTACCTTGGTCCAGCCCTAGTCCCACTGACTGCAAATAGAGACTTGGGCTTTTGCTGCCATTAAAGTCCACTGTCACCCTGTCCACACAGCAGGTGAGATTGCTAATGCTGCTTTGGTACCCCGTCATGTCCCCAAAATGACTCATAGGGAGTCTCTCTCAGGGCAAAGCAAAAGGAAATAGGAAATCTCAGACCTAGGTATCTGAGCTCAGTTCACACCTCTTCTTGGTAACTGTATTAGCAAGCACCCTAGCACACCCAGGATGGCCTGCTAGCATGGGTTCTTTGATCTGCTTTTATAAAGGAAAGACAGCTTTAAAGGGGTTAATGATTAAACAATGCAGACTTTATTCTATCTAACCTTCTCACAAGGGTTGCTAAGCCCCAACTCCTACAGCATTCCCTAATCACCCTTCTCACAGAGTGGGTCAGAAAGGGGGGAGCAATGCTCCTTACATCTCAATGGGGCCAATCAAGACAGGCACAACTTGTGCATTCCCCTAAATCCCCTCAGGCCTCAATGGGGGCCAGTTGAGACAAACACAGATTCCCCTCTAGCTTTGATGGGGCCAATCAAGGCACACACACAGCATCCTAGCTCTTGCATTTCAACCCTAAAGGTTCCCCACTCACTGACCACAGTGCACCTGCTTTATACTTACACACTACCCCTCCAGGGTGCTGACCTTTACAATCTAAATAGGTGACGCCTTACAATCTTACAATCTACATAGATTATGGTGGAGATGGTTTGAATCATAGAACTCATATCTAACACCTGGGGAGAAGAGATTGTTATGGCCATGGATCCTGGAAAACCATTTACAAGTAGAGTGACTCACAAATTGATTTCTTTTAGTGGGAAATTCCAGCGGCCTCGTCGGTTTTCCGCAGAGGTGAGAAGAGTACTACGAACACCAGCTACAGACAGCTAGGTGGCACAGGGAATAGAACTCTGGTCCTAGACTCACAAAGACCTGAGTTCGAATTCCATCTCTGATACTATCTACATAAACCAGGAGAAGTCACTTAATTTCTGCCTGCTTCAACTTTCTCATCTGTAAAATGAAGATAATAATAGTATCTACCTCCCAGCATTGTTATGTGAGGATCAAATGAGATAACATCTGTAAAGCACTTTGCAAACCTCAAAGCTCTTTGTAAATGACAGGTATCATCATCACCCTTATGAAAGAGAGAGAGAGAGAGAGAACATACATAATCCAAAGGAATGACTCCTGAATGGTGGAATTTCAAAGCTGGGGGAAATAGTTTTGTGTGGAAAGTGAGGAGAATCCCTCCCTTCCTCTGTGCTCTGATGGATGTTACAAGTGCAAAGAGTGAATCAGTCAACAAACATTTATTAAGTACTATATGTCAGGCACTGCGCTAAGCGCTGGTATATATACATTGCTGGACATATGCTTTCTGATTTCATGAGAATGTTTGTTTTGAAGGGATTTCAGAAAATACCAGATCTGAGAAGACACGGAGAACTTAAAAAGGTGTCCCAGATCTATGTTGCTGTACTACAGAAAATACGGATATGTATCGGTAAGGCAAGATTCAAGACCTCAAGGATGACCATGTGTAACAACAACAATGTGGCTAGCAGCTGTTGTGGGGGTGAAAGACCAACAACAAAAGCACACAGGAAGGCTCCTAGCACAGGTTCTTTGATCTGCTTTTCTAAGGAAAGAAACTTTAAGGGGTTAACAATCTTACTTTAATTAAATATACATACATCATTCACTTAGTTCAGGGGGGAAAGCCAGCACCCTAAACTTCAGAGAAAATGCAAACAGAAATTACAAGCATACATTATATAAACAGAGCAAATAACACAAACCAGTCTATCCACAGCAATACCTAGTTACCAGAGAAGCACTAACATCTGGGTTTTCAAAGCTGGGGTGGGGCTGCTTCAATGGCCTGCCCAGAGCTCTTTCAATGTGTGTACCTCCAAACTTCAGATGCTAACCTTCCAGTATATATACCCTGTTTAGGACCCTGAGGGCTTGGGGCTCACCATCCAGGGTATGGGAAAGTTCCTCAATCCCCAGCACTGCATCATACACAAATCAATGATTCCGGATTGCCTTAGTGCTCAGAAATAATCGAAGACAAAAAGAGGTCCACTTTACCTGCCCCATTGAAACAAAGGCAAGACTCATTAAGGGCACTTGAGAGCCTTAGCATTACCAAATGAGAAGAACAGCAAAAAAAGGCCTGCCCTGATTGCCATTACACCATGAATATGCTTGTATGGTTCAGAATCTCAAAGTATGAAAAATTCTCTAGGTAAAAGGCAGAGGAAGTAAAACATTTATTTAGACTCCAGAGGATAAAATCCCAAGACCAATAACCCCAGTTTGATATAGCACTAATTATATTCCAAAACCAGTAAGCCCACCTCGATGTAGAAACAAGGAAATTATAACACAGTGTTTTAGCAAGGAATCAAATCATCCTGTAACCTTCTCCCCTGCTAGGGCCTTCCCATAAACAATCACTCAGGGATCCTAACTGTCTCTTTGCCTGCATCCTGTCCACAATTCTGAAAGCCCTCGCAGTTCTCAGAGTCCTTGCAGTCTCCTGGATTCTCTGGATTCTCAGTTCTCTAATCTCTCGATGCTATAGATTCTCAGCTCTTTATCTCCACAACCCTCTTGTTCTGCACTCTCCACTCTGCAGTCTCTCTTGACTCTGACTCTCTCTCAATGTCTGCTGCCTCAATGTCTTCTTGATGTCAACTCTCAGTTCTCCTTCTCAACCTGGCTGCTCTCAGTTCTGCTGCTCTCAGTTCTGTTCCTCTTCAATTCTAATTCTCTCACGCTCAGGGCTCTCCTTATATACAGTCCTAACCAGTGTCTGATTGGCTAGAACTCAGGTGTCTGTTTGGCTGAATTTATGATTGACTAGAATTCAGTGCACAATACCATTGGCTCTAGTCTTAATAACTCCTCTTAGGGTCCTGAGGGCTTCACGCCCACATAGGCTTAGCACGTAGTAAGTAGGGGTTTTAGGCCTACTTACAAAGATATAATCAAGTTTTCACACCTAGGCCCACCTGAGACCAATTGAATGGGTGGGGAAGATCTTCACATTAGTACTACAGATATACAATTATTGCTACTGGAATACAAGAATGGTCCTCTGCATTCAAGGCAGCTCTGGTTTATTGAGCTTGTTTACATTCCCTGCTTCCCTCTTGAAGCATCTGGGCCCAGGCCTGGGTCTTTCCAAGGAAAGTTTCACCCCCTTACCCCCCACCCCCAGAAGATGGTGATGACTACCAGAGAAAAGGTTATCCACAGCAAAGGGCCACTTTGCATCTGCTGCTCTGCCTGGATTCAATTCCAGGGAACAAAACGCTCCTCTCAGTTTAAAGTCATCACTTCTAACCTCATCACCATGCTGATAACTCAAGCCTGGATTGACACAGCACTCTTCAGCCTCCTCTGTCCTTTGATTGGAGGACTGGAAGCTAGAGTACCAAACTTCTCCCAATGCTTTCCTTTAGAGAAGACAGAAACTGGACTCTCAGCTCACCCCATCCATCCCACCCCGCTTCCTGCCTTGTTTTGCATGTTGTCCCCCTCAATTATACTCTAAGCTCCTTGAGAGATCATCTTTTTGCTAGGCTTAGAACTGAGACTAGTACATAGTAAGTGTTTATTGGATTTTGAGGACCAAGCCTTAAACCCAAATCACTCTGGCTCTCATAATAGGTCCCAACCCCAGCCTCACTAGGTCATTGTTTGGGTTTTGATGGCTTAGAATGAGTGTAAATAACTGGCCAGAAACCTTGAGGGTCTTCCCCTCCCAGATTGCTTTTTTTTGACTAGGTAAAAGAGGCCATTCTTTTGCCTCTTTTCTTACATATTCTTAATCACTAAAGGGGTACTGCCTCAGACAAAATGAGACCTGGGAAGGACCTTAGCTTAAAAGGGCCAAGGTCTTCCACTGCTTTTGGGGCCATCTGCAGTCCTTCTGATTTATATCTTGCCACTGGATCCAGATGGCTCTAGAGGAGAAAGTGAGGCTGGTGATTTTGCACAGCCTTGGTTCACTCAAATCCAATTCACTTGCAAGTCAGGACATCACCTCCCTGATGTTATTGGTCCTCTTTGAGAACAAAGGCATACTACAAACAACAACAAAGAAACAACTGAAGTTCATACTGCAATTGAATGACTGATGATAATTTGTATGTGTGTGTGTGTGTGTGTGTGTGTGTGTGTGTGTGTGTGTGTGTGTATCACTTGTGCTTGTGACATTCACTGAATACCCCCCAGGACACTTGTATTGCTACAGTTGTACAGCAACCAGTCACCCATTATTCACAGGTGTCTAGCCCTCTGTCCAGGCCAACACAGAGATAGTCTGCCTTTGGGTTCTCCTATACAATACCCCCCATACACACATGTACATACACACACACCCCCAATACACACTTCTCCAGGGTCACCAAAAATATGCATCCACATTCCTACCATTAAGAAGAAACTTCAAGAAGCTACTTTGACTTTCAATAATTTTGCAAACAAATGAGCTTGATTTTAACTCCATTACAAGGGCTAATCTCTCCTGAATTCCTCCCGATTTGCACAGGAAATAGGTCCATTAATTATGAATAGTGTGTGCACTTCTCTCTGGTCCTCCAGAGGAACTGGTTAGGCAGTTTGTAATGACACTTTCCCTAAGCTGAAAAAGTACCCCCTCCCCCACCCCAACCTCCACCCTGTTTAGCTAGTGGAGAGACAGCTTCAGACCTGCCTCCCTCTGGCTCTCCCAGGAAAAAGGTCAGCATTGCAGAGAGAAAAGTGCTAAAACAAAAGACAAAAGCAATCCCTCCTTATCCACTATCTCTCATTACCATCTCCAACTTCACAGAATGCCTCTTTTCATTTCATTTATTCTGACCCTGGGCTGGGGGAACTCTATATGGACTTCAAATTCTGTAACCTGGATTGCCCCACAGTCCTGTGACCATTTGATTTCATCCTCATAGATCACCAGCTCTTCGAGGAAAATAGGGACAAAAAGAATCATTAATTGAGTACCTACTATGTGCCAAACTGTGTTGGGAGCTAGAAAATGAACAGACAAAAATCAATCCATCACTGCCCTCAGGGAGTTTGTATTCTACTGGGGGCTAATTGAAATAATAAGAAATAGTAGCAACTCAAATCTACATAGCACTTTAGAGATTGTGAAACTAATTTTACTCATGAGGAAGGGGTGGAGAAAGAATTATTAGCCCTCTTTTACATGTGAGGAAACTGAGGCCCAAAGAATGAAGAGACTTTCCCAAGACCACGAAGCTAGGAAGCAGTCAAGCAGACACTCACATTCGTGTGTCCGGACTCCACAAATGCTATTATTTTCACTGAACCAACATTGTCATGAAGCTTATTAGTCCAACCTTTCGCCCAATACAGCAATCCTCAGCAGTAATTGAACATTGCATTTCTCTTTGGATTTTCCCATTGCTTTTCTTAGAAGTTTTGTCCCCTGTGGGGGAAGGTAGAAAGTTTTTCCTCATATAACCTTTTTTTAGCTGTATCCATGATTTGAAAAGCTTAGGCTACTTGGCAGGGGGGTGGTGGAGAGTATCAGGGGACCCAAAATTTTAGACTTGGAAGAGACTTTAGAAGTCAGCATGTCCAACACTTCCTTTTACCAATGAAGAAATTGAGACCCGGAGAGATTCAGTAGCTGTCCCATTATCATATGTGTAGCATGTAACAAAGGTGATTTGTATTTAAATTATCCAACTGCAAATCCAATTGTTATTATTTCTGCTGGACCATACAGTTGTTTCCTCCACATTACAAGGGCTGGGGGCAAGGTACCCCTGCAATGAGGAAAATGTGCAAAAAAAATTTTGGCCCTCCTTTCATACCAGAGAAGAAGTTTGAGTTATTATGGCGTTGAAAGATAAAATACATTAATATTATATAATACTATACATATATTTTATGCATTTCTGAGTTTCTAAACATTTTCTGTGTCATCTGCTGGCCTTTGCATGTTGTTTGTAACTCCCACAAATTCCCCAAAATTCCCATTTTATTTCTTATGCCAACCAATAACCAATAGAGAGATCAATGGAGAAAGTCTAGATGTGGAAGGGATAACTGTAATAGGTTTAACCCCTACCCTCACCCACAAATTATGCCCAGCAACTTGGCATCAGCTTCCTGATTAGCAACCACAATGCCCATGAATAAATGAATGTGTGTATACATACATATGTATACACACACACACACACACACACACACACACACACACACATATATATATATATATATATATATACACATACATACAAGCATACATACATATATACACAAATATATGTGTGTGTATATATATACATATATACATACATACATACACACACACACACACACACACACACACACACATATATATATACTACTCTACTGCAGAGAGCACAACTCCAATGGGCTGGCTACATTGTTTGAATGCCAAACATATACTTGCCAAAAAGACTGTTTTATGGGGAACTCACACAGTGCAAGTGCTCACATGGTGGTCAGAAGAAGCGATACAAGGACACTCTCAAGGTCTCTCTTTAAGAACTTTGGAATTGATTGTGTGACATGGGAGACACTGGCACAGGACTTCTCAGCATGGTATACCCACATCAGAGAAGGTGCTGTGCTCTATGAGCAAAGCAGAATTGAAGTAGCTCAAAGAAAACACAGGATGTGCAAATTTAGAGAATCCGCCCCAAATGCTCGCATGGACTATTTCTGCCCAACCTGTGCTAGAGTATTCTGAGCTCATATTGGTCTGATCAGCCACAGGTGGACACATTGAAACTTGACTCTAACATAGTGATGTCATTTTGGTCCTCTTCAAGAATGAAGGACCATAATCAACCTAAATGTGTGTGTATGTGTGTGTGCATATGCATTGTATATGTGCGTGTGTGTGCATATGCATTGTATATGTGCGTGTGTGTGCATATGCGTTGTATGTGTGCGTGTGTGTGCATATGTGTTGTATATGTGCGTGTGTGTGTGCATATGTGTTGTATATGTGCGTGTGTGTGTGCATATGCGTTGTATATGTGCGTGTGTGTGTGCATATGCATTGTATATGTGCGTGTGTGTGTGCATATGCATTGTATATGTGCGTGTGTGTGCATATGCATTGTATATGTGCGTGTGTGTGCATATGCGTTGTATGTGTGCGTGTGTGTGCATATGCGTTGTATGTGTGCGTGTGTGTGTGCATATGCGTTGTATGTGTGCGTGTGTGTGTGCATATGCGTTGTATGTGTGCGTGTGTGTGTGCATATGCGTTGTATATGTGCGTGTGTGTGTGCATATGCGTTGTATATGTGCGTGTGTGTGTGTGCATATGCGTTGTATATGTGCGTGTGTGTGCATATGTGTTGTATATGTGCGTGTGTGTGTGCATATGCATTGTATATGTGCGTGTGTGTGTGCATATGCATTGTATATGTGCGTGTGTGTGCATATGCATTGTATATGTGCGTGTGTGTGTGCATATGTATTGTATATGTGCGTGTGTGTGTGCATATGCATTGTATATGTGCGTGTGTGTGTGCATATGCATTGTATATGTGCGTATGTGTGTGTATGAGTATCTGCATCTCCTTGTCAGAAAGCTTCCTTGAGAACCTCCAGGGGAAACTTCACTTGGATGGAAAGGCATTCTTATTGTTCTTTGTTGTTATTGTTGTCAGCCTTGGTTTTTTCTCCATCAAAGACAGAATTACAGAAGGGACCTCAGGGGACACGTAATCAAACCCACATTCCACAAATAATTCCTTGCTCAATCTAATTGGGGTATAGTCATCCAACCTTTGTTGAAAGTTTGCCAGGGAAGGCAAACTTGCTACCTACTTGCATCCCAATCCACTTTAGGATAGCCCTAATTGTGAGGAAATTTTTCCGAACATCAAGTCAAAATCATCTTCTTTCTAACTTCTATGTGTTGTTACTAGATCTGCCCTTCTTGGTCCAAAGAGAACAAGTCTGATCCATCTTCCATGTGGCAGGCCTTCAAGGGTTTGGAGAAAGCTATCATATCTCCTCAGAGCCATATCTTCTCTGGATGAAACATTCCCAGTTCCTTCAAGTGATCTTCATACAATAAGCCAGACACCCAAAGCTCTGACCCCTTGTGGTGGCCCTCCTCCAGACATCCTCCAGTTTATCAACATCCTTTCCAAATTGTGGTACTCAGGGCTGAACACAATCCTCCAGATGTGGTCTGAGCAGGCCAGAGTGCAATGAGATCATCACCTCCTTATTCCCAGAAGTTGTGTTTCTCTTCTGGGATATCCCACCACGGACTAATACTGAGCTTGCAGCCCACTACAGCCCCCAGCTCTTTTTCAAATTCAATTCTACAACCATTTATTAAGTGCCAACTATGCACCAGACATTGCACTGGGCATTGAGAATAAAGAAGCTAAAATGAAGAGTCCCTACCTTCAAGGAATCTTATGTTCTGTTGGGGGGTGAGAGTGGAGGTGGGATGAACAACATCTACACAAACTACAAAGGACATATGTCTTCATGCATAACTGGACCTGATTTCACTGGCATAAGAAATTCCTTTTGCCAACATATATCATCACCATTTCTGCAACTTCTAGTCTCAGAGTTCTCCGAGTATACTGAGAGATAATGTATCTTGCAAAAGTTCACATAGATAGTGTGTTTCAGAAGCTAGACTTGAACCCATTTTTTTCTGATTCTAAGAATGGTTCTCAAGCCACTATTTAAAGATGCCTCTCAATTTATGAACACATAGGAAGTCAATATAAAGTGCTATGGGGTCAAGAACTAACAAGTGGGAAAGATGGGGAAGGGCCTTAAGTCAAAGGAAGGATTTAAGGCTTGGATTCCAAAAGACAGAAAGGAAGAGGGAGAATATTGAAGGCACAGGGGACAGACAGCCTATGCCAAAGCACAAAGATGGGAGACTGAATGTTCAAGGCATAACAAATAGGCCAGTTTGGCTGAAAAGCAGAATATAGAATGCTGTGAAGGGTCCAGATGGTACAGAGAGTTTTTAAATGCCAAACGAGGAGTCTGTATTTTATCCTAGAAGCAACAGACAGTCACAGAAGCTTCTTGAGTAGAGGAGTCGCATACATGGTCAGGCATCTGCTTTAGGAATATTACTTTGGCAACTAGGTGTAGGATGGGTTAGAGAAGAGAGAGACTGGAAGCAGGGAGAGTTATTGAGTGTCTACTGAAATAATCCAGGAGAAAGGTGATGAGCCCCTAAACCAGGGTGGGGAGGTGGCCCTGGGATTGAAGAGAAAGGTATGGATAAGAAAGATATTGTGGAGTTAGAGTGAATACAACTTGAAAATTAATTGGATTTGGGAGAGGAGAGTCAGTAGAGGAAAAGTTAAGGATCGCCTCAGTGTTTAGGAGGTTGGTGGTACCCTTAACAGAGATAGAAGAAGGCAGGAAGAAGGGTTGGTTTAGGAACAATGATGATCATCATAGAATCACATATTTAGAGCTAGAAGGCCATGTAGTCCAAATCCCTCATCTTATAGATGAAGAAACTTCTATGATTATCCTCCTCTGCCTTACTCTTCCCTTGACCCCTACCATTTGATTGTAAACTTGTAAACAGGTTTTCTACCATCTCTATCTTTGAATTCTCAGTATCTAGCAGAATGTCTTGTATACTGTAGATATTTAATAAATGTTTGTTGAACTGAAATGAGTTAAATTGCCATCCAACTAGGCCCAACTTGGAAAGGAAGCTCAAAAGTCAGTTCTCCTATAATGTGACATATGTGTTCCTAAAAATCACCGTTATGCAAAATGGTACAATAAAAACCACAGGACTCATGGGGAAAACAGGGTCAAGGACACAACATTGTTAGAGGAAGAGGGAGGAGAGGACTGGAATGAGCATTTATTAAAAACCTACTATATGCCAGGTACTATGCTAAGACTTTTAGAAACATTGTATCATTTGGTCCTCACAACAGTTGAGGAAACTGAGGCAAATAGAGGTAAACTGACTTGCCCAAGGTCACACAGCTAGTCAGGAACTGAAGTTAGAAGTCATGTTTGAACTCAGATCTTCCTGATTCCAGACTCCAGAATTGCATACACTGTGCTAGCCAGATGTTTTCAGCCATGGGTTTTCTCTCATTTTCACGGTATTGTCTCTGATGGTCTGCGATGTGGAATCCTGTGTGCATGTTGCTTGAGAGCAATATCACATATTCTCTCATTTTTTCAAAATAATTTATTCTTTCAAGTTTCTCCTTAATGCTTAAAACTTCCCTTTTGGATTCACTGCTTGGATTTTTTGAATTGGGATGTTGAATAAGTATATATATGTGTGTGCATGTGCCTGTTTGTATATGTGCATATTCATGTGTGTGTTTTGCATTGTTTGCATGTATGTGGATATTTATATATGTGTGCATGTTCACACATGCATGTGTATACACATACATGTTTGTGTGTATATGTGTGTGGTTATATACACGGATGTATTACAGGTATATGCATTTGGTGTATGTGTGTATTTATGTGTATATGCATATGTATTGTGTATGTGCAAATGTATTTGAATGTGTGTTCACAAATGCCAATGAATAGCAAAACATAACCTTATAAGATAACACACCTACAGTAAACCAAGGTAGTTTGTAGGTGTTTGAGGTGTTTATGTTTGCACATTTTGTGTATTTCTATGCAACCCAGTTCACGCGGGTATAGTTTTCTGTGTTCACTTAGGGTTTCTCACAGACAAAATAATGCAAAAGCAAACATGGAATGCACTTTCTGCTCAAATTGTTCACTAATACAGCGATAGCACTGGAACAAATTTGCATTTTCAAAACAAGGGTTATAGCAGAACTGAATGTACTCAATACTGAAATGGAAGCATGGTCTAATCAATTGGGGATGTTCCTTTCATTGATGCATATCACACCTCTCTGTTCCTGTCCATCCTGTTCATGCCCTCCACAAGTGTTCCACCCAATGGGCTAGAGGCCTTCTTGTCTTTCTCCTGCCATTGTAAACATAGCAACGAGGTACTCATGCTGTCCATCCGTCATCCCTTACCCATGCTTTGTGAGCAGCCTATATTCTTTCCCTATCATACATTTCTCTGATGACATCCTTTGCCTTACTTGGAATTCCTCATTGTATGGAAATATGTTCTGCATGACTTCATCAGTATAATGAGTATTGTATTTCTTGCCTTCTTAATGGATGGGGGAAGGGTGGGAAGGAGGAAGAAAATCCAGAACTAAAAATAAAAAGTAATAAAATGAAAAAGAGAGAAGCTGGGATTTCTCATTGGTTATACGTTGTAAAATGCTCACATCCGTTAGCTTTGCCACTGCCCTCTGTGTGACGCACTTTTAGTTCTTCGGAGACTATCGCATCTGTGTGTTCCAGCCATATACAATAAAATACAAATTTCTTTACATTGAGAAGCTGTTAGGCATAATCATTAGGGATAAGGACTCAACTTACAACAGGGAACTTCCAGGTGAGGGAACTTCTTCTGCCAATGAGAGTCAGTGCCTTCTTTGTAACTTAGATTCTCAGAGAATTTTCTAAAGGACTTGAAGGTTAAATGACTTGTCCAGTGTCACACAGTCAGTCTGTGTCAGAGGTAGGATTTTAACTTGGATCTTTTGGGCTCCAAGGCCAGCTCTCTATCCAGTCTGCCATGAGTTACTCCAGATGGATAATTGATAGTATATCAATAAGAACTGGAGTCAAGAGGTCATGAGTTCAAGTCCCACCCACAGTGCTTTGGAGCTGGTAGGACCATCGGCAAATCACTTACACTTTGTTTCCTGACCTGTAAAAACGAGATGATAATATTAATCCCTGCAGTGCTACCTCCCAGGTTTGTTGTATACTTCTAATAAGATAATGCATGCAAATCCCCTTGAAAAATTTAAGGTACCATATACATGTCAGCTATTATTATTTAGGGGCCTTAATGCCCGGCCCCCCACAGCTATAGCTATCCTGGCCTCCCAACAGGACATCTTTTTCTCTTCCTGACTGTATTTCTCCCTAAATCTGAAAGAGAAACCCTGTAGAGAGAGAAACATCACAAAGACCCATAAATTATTTTCCAGAGGGAGTGGTGGTCTCTTCCTCTCCTCCCACTGTCCAGATGGCTCTTTGAAAATAGATACATCTAATTTTACTGGCTAGAGAAGAGAGCCTCAAGCTGGAAAGGGGAGGGGGCTGGAGAAAGGAAGGATGGGGGGTGCCAGCTCTTGTTCCAGGGACCTCAATGTACTTCTAGTCTTTGAAAATGGTCCTCTTTTCCTTCCCTGATGTGGGAGACTCAGTCAGGTCACAACATACATATAGACTGAATAGACATCTAACTACACAGTACAGTTGGAGAGGCATTGGAAAGCAAACTCCTTGCCCCCCCCAAATTTTTCCACTGCCTGTCATCGTGCCCTAAATTCTACCTTAGAGACTGATGCCTTTGTGTCTGTTTTTTTATTTTTCAGAAATAGTCCTCAGCTTAAACCATTATCAACAATTAACATCTTCATAGAATTATAGCTTGCAAGTAACACCAAAGCAAATGGAAAGTGATGTGGCCATATAAAAAATCAGCTGTCTGTGTCCAATGGTGACTTCCACAAAAGTAGAATCATGGGCAACTGGTATACGAAAGAGGTGAGCTGGTCATGAAACAGGAATGAGAGCTAACAGAGGGCTAGCCTCCAATCAATCAATCAACGAGCATGTATAAACACCTACAATGTACCAAAGGAAGGCAGTGGATAGAGTTATCTTTGGAGTCAATAAGTCATGGGTTCAAGTCACACTCCTGATACATGACGTCTCTGTCACTCTGGCCAAGTATTTAGTTTTTTGGTGCCATCAGCAACTCTCAAAAATTGTATATTGCAAAGCCATGCTGATCTGATCTGTATTGGTAGAGGGACTTTCTTTACCTAGGAGATTCCTGTACTGTGGAAATCACATTTCCTGGATCCCCCCCCAAAAAAAAGTACCAGGGATATTAAAAGAACTGAAGGAAAACCTCCAGGGTACCAAATATCAGATTCTGGATGCAAATAAGAACTAAAGAGTGTGGAGCATTCTTAGAGGAAACTGAGTTTCCACCAAACACTCCAAGTGGAAGAAATCCTAGAGCTCATCCTTTGACAGAAGAAATGGAAGTCCAGAAATAGGAAGTGATTTGTTCAAAGTCACAAGGTAGGAAGTAATAGAGACAGGACCAAACATAACCCCAAGGAATGGAAGCATAGAATAAGTTCTTGTCTGAGGTCAGGGCTACAGTTTGTGTTAAGGACACAAGTCAAAGCAAATTTGCTCACAAGTAAATGGAACTCATAAATTTTTTTCAATTAAAAATTTTTTAAAATGATAAATGGAACTCATGGTCATGGCACCAACCATATAACCCACAAGGTGTAGTATTCCTGCTGAACAGTTAGCCATACTCAAATATCCCTACATGTGAACCAAGGTAGATGACTAGCAGAAGTCTGTATTCTTGGAAGAAAATATTGCTAAACAGCAAGTGTCTCTGTCTCTGGAGATTGCTGGTGGCCCAATGGATTGGACCCAGATGACTCCAGAGGAGAAAGTGAGGCTGGTGTCTTTGCATAGCCCTCCCTCACTTAAATCCAATTCACTTGCATGTCATGGCATCACAACAAGACCTGGAGTCAGCAGAGCCTGAGTTCAAATCCTCCCTCAGACATGTATTAGCTATGTGACCCTAGGGAAGTCACTTAAATCTGTGTGCCTCAGCTTGCTCAACTGTAAAATGGGGATGATAATAGCTCCTACTTTGCAGGGTTGTTATAAGGATCAAATGAGTTTACATATTTTTAAAAGCTCTTACCACATGGCCTGGCACGTAATAGGTGTTGTACAAATGCTTTCTCCACCCCTCTAAGAGAGTGACCTCAGTGAAATAGCAATGGAAAAACCTCAAAGAAGAGAATAAAAAATGGACATGTTTCTTTTGGAGATTTGATGTCAGATTTGGAGGTTCTGTCTTTTCTGAAGGAAAAGGAAAAACAGGAGGAAGAAGGGAAGGTGGTAGTTATCATGCTTTGGTGTCAGAGACCCTGGATTCATATTATTCCTATGATACCTACTCTATGTGTGACCTTGGGTACGTCACTTAACTTCTATGAGGTTCAGTTACCACATCCATAAAACGGAGGTGGTAGATGGACCAGATGGTTTCTGAGGTCTCTTCTAGCCCTAGATCCATGAGCAGAAGGGGAGAAAGGAAAGACAAACAGATACTTAATGGGGAGGATTTGGGCTTTCAATGAATCAGTGTTTATTCTGAGCTTTAGCAAAGAAGTAGCCTCTAGAAATGTTTTTATTTGTGTTTTGGGGTTTTTTTGGTTTGTTTCAGGGTTTTTTGTTTATTTTTTGGTACTCAGCTTCCCCTTCTTCTTCTTGTTTCCTTTTGCTCTGGCAACATCCATAGAGGCCCTCGATCTTTGGCAAAACTTCATAAAGAATTTCATTTCTTTGGTGATAGTGAAAGATCAAGGATCCATAGGTATTTATCCAGGGCTAAAGGCTCCATCTGGTACTAGGCTCTGTAAAAGAATGCAAGAGAAATAGAAGGTCCAGATCCTGCCCTTGAGACATACGACACCCCTGAAGTATTTCTCATAATTGCTTTGTGATTTATGTTTCTCTGCTTTGCTTTGTATTGACAAATGAGAGATTTGATGGATACTTTGCAATTCATCTATTTAAGGTGTGCAAAGTTAATACAGAAAAGAATCATAATGCCCAGTGTTAGAGCAATTAAATTACCATCACCCATTATTTTTGGCAATGTACCTCATGGGCTCAGTAGATACCCTGGCCAGAGGCAAGGGGATGGACTGGCTGACCTCCAAAAATGCTACCTGCTAATCTCCCCCTCCCCTTGCCATCCCAGGGAAGTTCTGAAATCTATGATGCTTCATTCAACAAGTATTCATTAAATTTCTACCATGTGCTAGGCATAGTGCCAGACCCTGGGAAGGCAAAAACAAAAAAGAGAAACAGTCCCTGACCTCAAGAAACTTATATTCTACTGAGGGAAGCAACCTGTATACATATAAGGAAATTTTAAATGAAAACATAATAAATACAAATTAAATTCAGGGAAGGACATGAGCAAATGGGTAGATTGGGGGAGATCCCACACAAAAAGTGATCGTTGAACTGGGTTTTGAAGAAGATTAGGGATTTTAAGGGAAGGAGATAAAGTGAGAGTGTACTTTAGTCATGGAGGACAACCTATGCAAAAACTGGAGGATTTAGAATGATTTAGAATCTGTTTCATATGGCTATAAATTGTTTTGGTACCAATATCTAAAAACTGCATGTTGTATTCTTCCACCATTTATCATTTGGGGAATAACTCATATTCTTATAGATTTCACAAAGTTCTTCATATATTTGAGATAAGACACCTTTATCTGAGAAAGAAAACAAAACTTATTAAACACCTACTATGTGCCAGGCTCTGTGCTTAGCACCTTATACATATTATCTCATTCTAGCTGCACAACAACCCTGGGAGGTAGACGTCATTATTATCCTCATTTTATAATTTGAGGAAACTAAGGCAAATAGAGATGGTGACTTGTCTAGAGTCACACAGCTAGTACTTGGGGCCAAATTTGAACTCAGGTCTTACTGGCTCTAGACCCAGCCTAGCTCTATCCATTGTGCTACCTAGCCACCTCTAAGCACAAGAGCAGCATAGATACTAGAGATGGGACATCTATACCAGAAACAGCAAGGAGACAATTCTGACCAGAATCTAGAGTGTACGAAGGGGATTACTATGTCATAGGATTGGAAAGGAAGCAGGAGCCAGTTTGGGAAGGGCTTTAAATTGAAAACAGAAGAATTTTTATTTTATCCTCAAGGCAATATGAAGCCCCTGGAGTTTTTTGACCAAAAGAGCAACACAGTCAGATCTGTACTTTAGGAGTATTAATTTGGCTGCTATGTGCAAGATGGGTTGAAGCAGCTATTGAAACAGTTCAGGCAGACAAGAGGTGATGAGAAGCTGAGCCAGTATAATTGTGGTGGAAGTGGAGAAAAGAGAACAGATGTGAGAGATGGAAGAATAATTGACAATTCTTGCCAACTGATTAGATTAAAGGAGGAGGGTAGGAATAGAGAGTGAAGAAGAGGAAGGGTAGCTTGGAGGTTACAAATGGGAACAACTGGAAAGGTGGCGGTGCTCTGGACAGAGAAGTTAGAAAGAGGGATGGATTGAAGAAGGGGAAGAAAATGAGCTATATTTTAGATCTGATGAGTTGGAGGTGTCCATGGTGCTCAAATTGGAAATGACCAATTGGCACTAGGTAGATGATGCAGGTGGGATCTCCCTAATACTCCTAGGAAGGAACTTCCCAGGTATTTCACAGATGAAGTATCAGAAGGCCCAAGAACTCTGCCAAATTCACTTTCCTAAACTGTACCATTTACTGTGTCACATTCCTGCCCAAGCCTCTACACTAGCTCCCCACCACTAACAGGCTTAGATTTAAACCCTTCAGTTTGGCATTCAGCATCTCCACAACTTAGTCCTTAGTCATGACAGGAAACCAAACCGCTTCCATTTGAATTGTCTTAGGAAGATTCTGAACATCACCTGGTCACATAAGGTACCAGACACTGAGGTCCTTTCTGGAGCTGAACTGCCAAGCGTTTAAACTCTACTCCGGAGAGCACAATTCTGATAGGCTAGCCAAGTTGTCCAAATGCCAAATATATACTTGCCTAAAAGACTATTTTAGGGAGAACTCTCACAAGGCAAGCACTCACACAAAGGTCAGAAGAAGCAATACAAGGACACTCTCAAGGTTTCTCTGAAGAACTTTGAAATTAATTCATGACACTGGCAAAGGACCTCCCAGCATGGTGTGTTCACATCAAAAAAGGTGTTGTGCTCTATGAGCAAAGCAGAATTTCAGTAGCTTAGAAGAAATGAGAGGTGTGCAAATTTAGAGACATCTCCACTCCAAATATGAACTATTTGTGTAGTAGAGAATTCAGAGGTCGTATTGGTCTGATCAGCCACAGTCAGACACACGGTACTTTGACCCCAACATAGTGGTGTCATTTTGGTCTTCTTCAAGAATGAAGGACAATAATCAACCAGATGTTGAAGGTGACAGTACACCTTGAGTACAGGTGAAAGATGAAGACAGAATATATTGGCCTAGCAGTTATCTACATAAAGATAATAATTGAATCCATAAGGACTGATGAGATTTCTATAATAGATAGGATATGGAAAGAGAAGAGAGTCCAGGACAGACTAGGACACGTACACAGAGTGGGTGGGATATGGATGACAATCTAGCAAAGATTGGATGGGAGCAGTCAGACAGGTAGGAGGAGAACTGAGAGATAAGACTATCATGAAAACCAGAGGAGAGAGAACACTCAGGGGGAGAGGGTGTTTTAGAATGTCGAATGCTGTGATGAAATCAAGAAGGATGAGGTTTGATGGTATCAGGTTTGACAATTAAGAAATCATTGCAAACTTTGGAGAGAACAGCTCTATTTGAGTGATGAGGTCAGAAAGTCAGACATCAGAGAAGAGGAGAACAAATAAAGGGGACTTTTGCTAAAATTCAATAAAAGTGAAAGGGAAGAGAGATTTAGGACAATTACTCAAGGTAATAATAGAGTCAAGTGAAGATTTGAGGTTTGGGGGGAGTTAATTGGAATTAAGTGACTTTTCCAGGATCACACAGCTAGTAAGTGCCTGAGACCAGAGTTGAACTCAGGTCCTCCTGACCCCAGGACCAGTGCTCCATCCACTGCACCATCTAGCTGCCCTGGTTTTTTTTTGTTTTTAAGGATGGGGGAAACATTGACATTTTTGTAGACATCAGGAAAGAAATCATTATATAGGAAGGGAAGGAAGACTGGAGATTGTTGTCAGGGCAGGCTGCCAGAGGAGATGGGAGGAGATACAGTCAAGTAGAGAATTTGGATTTTTCAAGAAGAACTACCTCTTCATCAAAGAGGAGCAAAGGAGGATAGAGTGGGGGCTAACATCAAGGGGGTTTTAGGTGTAGAGTAGGAAAGGAGATCTATTTTCTCATACTCAAAGCATGAGTCAAGGTTCTCTGTAAAAAAGTGAGAGGGAAGAGAGGTGGTGTGGGTGGTTTGAGAAGAGAGAAAGGTTTAGATCAGCCCCTGCTCAATGTGCTATAGGAAAGAATAAAAGATTGCCTTGGGCAGTGAGGGGCCAGTTGAGATTAAGTAGCAAAAATTTGTTGGAGGCCCAGTTAGCACAGTGGTTGGACTTTATCCAGCCCCACTCAAGAATACTGAGTGGGAGCAAAAGAGGAAAATCTGGGGGATAATCCCAGGTTGGTGTTTGTTAAAGCATGAATGCCAGAGGATGAGGGCACTGGATTATGCTCTGGGATGGATAGGACTGAAGTGGATGGGAAAGAGAGAATGGAGAGTGCTAATAGGGGAGATTCGGCATGCACAGTGATTAGGAGAGAAAGAGGTGGGGATATTTTTGCTATAGGATGGAAATAAGGATGAGACCTTCTGCCTGTGGCTCCCAAGTTCTAGAGATCTCTGAATGGCAGAGGATGAAACCAGTTGTTTTTCATATACTAAAGAAGAGAAATTGGGCCTGGTGTCAGCAAGGGTTCTGAGAGATTAAGCTTATAACAGCAACGAGTTTGGTATATGAGTCTTCGGATCTGGGTTGTGTTTTAGAATTGAAGGCATAGTTTTGGAGGCTAGTCTTCAGGCTTAGGTCCTGGTTTGGGCTAGGTCCTTTAGGTGAAGGCCTGCACTAGAAAAGACTGTTCAGGATATTTTCCATTTTTATTCATGATTGAATCCAAGAGGAAAACAGAAACTTTAACAGAGCAGGATTTTTGTGCAACATAGCAGATTGTACTAAACGAGATTTTGAGTGGATAGGTTGACATAAATACACTCTAGAGCAGGAATCGTTAACCTTTTTTGTGTTGTGGACATCTTTAGAAGTCTGGTGAAGCCTTTAATAATGTTTTTAAATATGTAAGAAAAAATACATAGGATGAAAGGAAAAAATTGTTTTGAAATACAGTTTCTATCTATCTGTCTGTCTTTGTCTATGTGTCTGTCTATCTTTCTATCTATCAGTCTATCCATCTGTCTAAACAAGTTCATGGATCTCAGGGTAAAAATCCCTACTCTATGCTATCTACCTCCAGAGAAAGGACTGATATATGAAAGCATATATTCTATGTTTCCATATATCTATATCTACATCTATATCTATCTAATTTATATATATATATATATATATGTGTGTGTGTGTGTACATGTGTGTATGTATATACGTGTGTATGTTTGTGTATATGTATGTGTATATGTGTATACATATGTATATGTGTGTGTATATATATATGTATATATATACACACATATATGTGTATGTATAATGCTTGCCTTCACTGATGTGGAGTTGGGAGGGAGGAAGGGAGAGAAATCAAAATTCAAAATATAATAAAAAATTTTTTGAAAAGAACTACTGCTCCAGAAAACAGGGAAAGGTTTTAAAGTTATTCTAATATATGCAGCTGTCATTAATTTTGTCTCACAGAGTTATCATTGCCCATCCCTTAGGTGCTATCTGTGTCTAAGACCTCAGGCAGCTTATAACACAACACAGTATGTGATCACTCCAGGAACGTATGTACACATATATATAACTAACACAACAAAAGGAACACAGACAAGTAACCAAGTCCTGTAGAGCTATACTGCCCTAATACAAAGAAGCCTCACCTGTCTTTCTTGCCATCTTTTCTGTCGACACACATGATTCTTTCATTGCAATATAATGAGCCAACATTAACCCAGAAATTCATGTGTTCCCCGCAGCATTTATAGACAGCCTCAGATGAAATAAAAGCTAGAACCCTCATGAGGGCTATTGGTAACGGTTGCTGCCTCTCTAGACTGCTAATGGCTAGTGTGGGGATGTATAGTCCACTGCTAGTGTCTGATGTTCATACTTCAATAGTCAATATCGATAAACATTCATTAAGTTCCTACTATGTGCCAGGCACTAGGGGTAGTCAGTTGGTATAGCAGATAGAGTGTCAGGCCTGGAGTCAAGAATATTTATCTTCCTGAGTTGAAATCTGGCCTTAGACATTTACTAGCTATGTGACTCTGGGCAAGTTACTTAATCCTGTTTGCCTCAGTTTACTCATCTGTAAAATGAGCTAGAGAAGGAAATGGGAAATCACTCCAGTATCTTTACCAAGACAACCTTAAATGGGGTCTTGACTAAACAACAACCATCCAGATACAAAAAGAAAGTTGATCTCTGTCCTCAAGGAGCTTACAGTCTAATGGGGTAAGACAGTATACAAAAAGAAACTGAAAAAGGAGTGGAGAGAAGAAGGTTCTCAGCATCACTATTCCACTTTCTTTGACACCATACTGCCCTAAGGGAGGTTCTGTCATGTACAGTCTTTACTAATCTTGTAACACAATTCTAGGCCAAGGCTTTTCAGTGTTCTTTATGCTCTAACACCTCAGACAGCCTGACAGTATGGTTTGGCATATGATAGCACTTCCCCCTCTTCCTCACCCAAGGGAATACTTCCCAGTGCAGGGTAAACACTCCCACAGAAACACAGGAAGAGACACCCGGAACAGCCAACCTCCAAGGCTGTTCTGCTGTGATAAGATCCTGCCTTTCTCCTATCTCTTTCCTATGAGCAGGCAAATATAATTACCTCCAACATCACAAATGCTAGCAGTGAAAACCCTGATTCTCCCTGCCCATGTGTGATGGCTACTGGGCGCTCGAGGCAGGAAAAGAATCTTATGCACTACTGAGGGCTGTTGGCTACAACTGCTGCCTCCCTGCGCTCACAGCCTAGATGCTCTCCTTTCCTTACAAGAGGAAGGGTAGCTAGCCCATTGTCCCAGATATGGAACAACGAAGGTCCCAGATATCCATTTTAATGCATAAATAGCCTAATCACGCGTATGCGGGCTAACTATGCAGAAGGCAAAATCTGACTTATTGAAAGAAATGCTTAAAGGCCATCTTGTTCAGACCCCTCAATTAAGAGATGAGGAAGCCAAAACACAAGGAGATAAAGTGATTTGCCCAAAGTACAGAGATAATAAGTATCAGAAGTGGAAATGGGACTTTGTTGTAATAAACACTTTTTTTGTTGTTAATATATATGCTACAAAATTATCAAAAACAATGTATTCATGTACATTAAATATTACCCTATGGGATGAGGTAAAATTATGAAGTAATCAAATGTTTCTTGAGGTTCTTACCTTCCATTTTCTTTTTTTTTTTCTTTTTTTTTAAATTTATTTAATATATTTAGTTTTCAGCATTGATTTTCACACAAGTTTGAATTACAAATTTTTTCCCCATTTCTTCCATCTCCTCACTCCAAGATGGCATATATTCTGGTTGCCCTGTTCCCCAGTCAGCCCTCCCATCTGTTACCCCACTCCCCTCCCATCCCCCTTTCCCTTCTTCTCTTGCAGGGCAAGATAAATTTCTATGCCCCATTGCCTGTGTATCTCATTTCCTAGTTGCGTGCAAAAACTGTTTTTTGTTGTTGTTTTTGAATGTCTGTTTTTTAAAAACTTTCAGTTCCAAATTCTCTCCCCTCTTCACTCCCCACCAACCCTCCCTAAGAAGGCAAACAATTCAACATAGGCCACATGCGTATCATTATGTAAAACCCTTCCACAATACTCATGTTATGAAAGATTAACTATGTTTTGCTCCTTCCTAACCTATCCCCATTTATTGAATTTTCTCCCTTGACCCTGTCCCTTTTCGAAAGTGTTTGTTTTTGATTACCTCCTCCCCCCATCTGCCCTCCCCTCTATCATCCACCCTTTTTTATCTTCTTCTTCCTTCTTTCCTGTGGGGTAAGATACCCAATTGAGTGTGTATGGTATTCCTTCTTCAGGTCAAATCCAATGAGAGCAAGATTTACTCATTCCCCTTCACCTGCCCCCTCTTCCCTTCCTACAAAACCATTTTTCTTGCCACTTTTATGGGAGATAATTTACTCCATTCTATTTCTCCCTTTCTCCCTGTCTCAATATATTCCTCTCTTATCCCTTAAATTTATTTTATTTTTTTAGATAACATCCCTTCATATTCAACTCACCCTGTGCCCTTTGTATGTGTGTATTTATATATATATATATATATATGTATGTATATATACATATATATATCTACACATATACATACATAGACACACATATGTATATATACGTATACACACACACACATATATATATATATGCATATTCCTTTCTGCTACTATGATATTGAGGTCTCATGAATCATACACATCGTCTTTCTCTGTAGGAATGTAAACAAAACAGTTCAACTTTAGCAAGTCCCTTGCAATTTCTCTTTCTTGTTTACCTTTTCATGCTTCTTTTGATTCTTGTGTTAGAAAGTCAAATTTTCTATTCAGCTCTGGTCTTTTCACTGAGAAAGCTTAAAAGTCCTCTATTTTATTGAAAATCCATATTTTACCTTGGAGCATGGTACTCAGTTTTTCTGGGTAGGCGATTCTTGGTTTTAATCCTAGCTCCATTGACCTCCAGAATATCGTATCCCAAGCCCTTCGGTCCCTTAATGTGGAAGCCGCCAGATACTGTGTTATCCTGATTGTTTTTCCACAATATTCAAATTGTTTCTTTCTGGCTGCTTGCAGTATTTTCTCCTTGACCTGGGAGCTCTGGAATTTGGCAACAATATTCCTAGGAGTTTTCTTTCTGGGATCTCTTTGAGGAGGCGATCTGTGGATTCTTTCAATTTCTATTTTACCCTCTGGCTCTAGAATATCAGGGCAATTCTCCTTGATAATTTCTTGAAAGATGATATCTAGGCTCTTTTTTTGGTCAAGGCTTTCAGGTAGTCCAATAATTTTTAAACTATCTCTCCTGGATCTATTTTCTAGGTCAGTGGTTTTTCCAATGAGATATTTGACACTGTCTTACATTTTTTCATTCCTTTGGTTCTGTTTTATAATATCTTGATTTCTCATCGACTCACTAACTTCCACTTGCTTCAATCTCATTTTTAAGGTAGTATTTTCTTCAGTGGTCTTTTGGACCTCCTTTTCCATTTGGCTAATTCTGCTTTTCAAGCCATTCTTCTCCTCATTGGCTTTTTGGCGCTCTTTTGCCATTTGAGTTAGTCTATTTTTTAAAGCGTTATTTTCTTCAATATTATTTTCAGTATTCTTTTGGGTCTCCTTTAACAAGTCATTGACTTGTTTTTCATGGTTTTCTTGCATCATTCTCATTTCTCATCCCAATTTTTCCTCTACTTCTCTAACTTGCTTTTCCAACTCCTTTTTGAGCTCTTCCATGGCCTGAGACCAGTTCATGTTTTTCTTGGAGGCTTTTGGTGTAGGCTCTTGCACTTTGCTGACTTCTTCAGGCCATACACTTTGGTCTTCTTTGTCACCAAAGAAAGATTCCAAAGTCTGGGACTGAATCTGGGTATGTTTTCACTGCCTGGCCATGTTCCCAGCCACCTTATTTGACCCTTGAGTTTTTCATCGGGGTATGACTGCTTGTAGAGCAAAGAGTACTTTGTTCCAAGCTTGAGGGGATGCACCGTTGATTTCAGAGCTATTTCTATATAGCCAGCTCTTCCACTCCAGCACTCCTCCTTCCTCAAGAACTACCAACTCCGACCTGATGCAAATGTTCAGCAGGCTCTACACTCCTGCTCTGATCCATCATTTAATTCCTCCCACCACATGGGCCTGGGGCCAGAAGTAACTGCAGCTGTAGTTCTGTAGCTGCACCTCCCCTACTGCCCCTGGGGCGGTGGCCGAAATGCAAACTCTGTCCCCCGCAGCTTTTCCCACTAACCTTCTCTGTTGTCTTTAGTGTTTGTGGGTTGAGAAGTCTGGTAACTGCCACAGCTCACTGATTCATGGTGCTAGGGCCTGTTCTGCCTGGCTCCTGGTCTGGCTGATCCTGCTGCCTCCCATGCTGAGCTCCGCTCCCCTCCACTCCGTGTGCGATAGACCTCATCCAGCCACCATCCAGGCTGTCCTGGGCTGGATCTCTGCTTCCCTCTGCTATTTTGTGGGTTCTGCAGTTCTAGAATTTGTTCAGAGCCATTTTTTATGGGTTTTTGGAGGGACGTAGTAGGGAGCTCACGCAAGTCCCTGCTTTCCACTACCTTCCATTTTCTTTGCTTTTTTCTTCTAAACCCCTTTCCCAACTGCTGTCCAGCACCCTCATGTGACTCTGTTTTACCAAGAAGAGAATTTAATAAACCTACATATTCTCTCCAAAAAATCCCTATATATTCTCAGAGGATTAGCACCTTTTGTCTTATACTCTCCCAAGGGTCATTTATGTTTTAAAAGAGGACAAAAGAGAGGGCAATGCCTAACCCTGAAGAGTTAATTTCCAATGGTGCAATATCTAGCTCTATGACATCTTAGTGAATGAATGAAAAAGCATTTACTGAGTGTTTGCTTTGTGACAGGAACTGTGAAAGGTACCTGGGATATTTAGGTTCATTGGTTCTTAGCCCTAGAACTAGAAGCAGGGTTGTGCTGGAGCCAGCTTTAACCAGCTTGCAGGAGCCTGGTGTGAGCTTGGAAATCATCTCCAAATCAGGGCTCTAATTTGTTGTTTTGCTGATCAGCTAACTCAAGACGGTGTTAACTCAGATTAAACTTAAAAAGTGAAAGTGTATGCATTCTTCCCTCCCCTCCCCACAAGAGCACAGTTGCTAAACATTCACCAGCACACCCCTGTAATTGTTCTATAAACTCAAGTACTTGTGCTTAGCAGGAATACAGTAGAAGGTCCAAGCAATGAAATCACTAGATTGTAGGCCAGTAGCGATAATAGTAACAACAACGGACTGTGACATAGCTCTTTAAGATTCCCAAAGTGTCTTACACTTTGATGGTGCAAACTAGAAAAAGATTATTTAGTCTCACCCCCTTATTTTACAGATGAGGAAACTGAGGCCCAGAGAGGTTAGATGACTTGTTCAGGATCACGCAGCAAGTTTTCGAGGCAGAATTTGAACTCAGGTTTTTCTAACTGCAAGGCTGTCACTCTAGTCTAGTTACTATACCACCTGGTTGCCTGATGATACAGTCCCTGCCTTCATGGAACTTATATTCTGTTAGAGGGATAGAAGCTGGACCTACGGATTCATTGGAATTTAAGCAGACATTAGTAGGCTGGGATTTTTAGCCCAAGAAATAGGCATTATTAAGCATCTGCTGTGCGCCAGACACTCTACTAAGAGCTTGGAATACAAATACAAAAAAAAAAAGACGATCTCAGGCCTCAAGGGGCTTACATTTTAATGGGACTTCTTCCATTAAAACACAAAAAAGGGGGCTGAAAGAAGGGAAGAGAAGATGGAGTTACCATGCATAGGGATTTGGTTTGTTGCTGTTGTTGAGACAGGTCCAACTCTCTATGACCCCACTTAGGGTTTTCCTGGCAGAGATACAGGAGTGATTTCCCATTTCCTTCTCCAGCTCATTTTACAGAGGAGGAAACTGAGGCAAACAGGGTTAAGTGACTTTCCCAGGGTCACACAGCTAGTAAGTGTCTGAGGCCAGATTTGAAATCAGATCCTCCTGACTCGAGGCCACTGTGCCACCTAGCTGCCTAGGGCCACGGCTTAGAAGACAGGAACATTGGGAGCATAGCCAGGAAGAGAATAAAGGATAACCTTGGAGGACTCCAAAGGAGTCATCAGTGAGAACAGGGGGCAGGCCTGGTGATGGAATGTTGGGGTGGGGAGATAAAACTGCAGGGATGATTGGCTGTTCCAGGACAAGGAGGGGGACTGAGGGGAGTTCCGGGATGAGAAAGCATAAGAGGCATGGTCTTGAAGTCCCAAAACTCTGTATTTGTAACTTGGGGATTTGTCGCTTGTCAGTTCATGAAAGATAGTGAGCTGCTGATGTATCAGGTCATGTCTTGCTTGTTGTTGTTTGTCCTTCATTTTAGAAGAGGACCAATCACATCACTGGACAATGTCTTGACTCCAGCTTAAATTAGATTTAAGTGATGCAGAGTTACAGAAAGCCATCAGCTTCACTCTCTCTCTCAGAGTCATAGAAGTCCAGTAGCAGGACAAAAGTCAGGATGACTGGCGATAGCCCAGGATGCGGCGGATGACCTTGGCATCTTCGATGTCTGAGCAAGCTCTAACAGCCCTACAGCACCCACTTCAGCCACCTTCATGACTATTGGAACAAATTATTTTCATCTGCCTATTCTGCCAGAGGGGTCTTCATATGCCTGTGGTAGATAGCCTCCTAATTCACCAATAGATTTAAGGCATGTCAATTACCCTCGGGCTGGTTTAGCCCATCCACCAAGACAATTTCATTAGGGTGTGGCCACTGCTGGCTATAGCTTCTTAGAGCCATGGGAGGGCTGCATGGGATGTTCAGGGAGGACCAGCACCTTTGTTATGAGAGTTTGTCAGGACCTTTGTCAGGGCTACTCATCCACGTTTGGGGTTCACCTGTTGACCAACTCTCACTGTGTCTTGCTAGTAGGTGGAAGGTGCTGTTTTTTCATGCTGTAGTAATGTGTTGCACAGTCTCCATCATTTCCTCGAATTATCTCTATTGAGCACTAAATTTGGACTCCTTAAGGATAACCCTCCTGTAGTTTCTTGTGACAATTATTTACTATAATCTTGTTACAATCTTATTGTATGTTACATATAATATATGATACCTAATTACATTATATATAATAATTATATATTATATATGATATATTGTATATTTTATATGTAATATATACTTATGATCTTTATCATTGTTATTATATCATCATCATCACTATGGGTAAGGACTGGACCTGTTATTTCATTTGTATATAGAACTCATGAGTGAGGAAACTCCCTTCACCAATGTAGGTAAGCACCTTCTCTGTAATTTACAATCTTACAATATTTCCTAGATCACTGAGAAGTCATATGACTTCCCCAGGATCACACAACCAAATATGTGTCAGTGGTGGGACTGGAATCCTTTATAACCTCAAAGACATATCTAAAATATGAGATGACAGGTCTATAAAGGACCTCAAAAGTCATGTATTTCAACCCTTTCCATTTTACAAATGAGGAAATTGAGTCCCAGAAGGTAAGTGATTTGCCCAACAAAACTTGGATTTTGAGCCTCAATTTTCTGACTCAGTTTTTTTTCCTCCACTCTTCCATGTTGTCTGGGATATAAATACAAAAGAAAAACATTCCCTTGCTCTCAGGGTGCTTACACTCTAATGGGATATTTTGGTGTGGAAAGCCACAAAGGTAGAGCCATAGGACAGTTGATTGTCATTTTTTTAATAGAAGTATTGATTTGATCACTATTCCAAGGTGGGGCCCTGTGACTAGGCAGGAAGATGATCACTGTGAAACATGATAGGTGATACAGTGCTTAGCATACCATCCCTGGAGTCAGGAGGACCTGAGTTCAAATCCAGGCTCAGATACTTACTAGCTGTGTGACCCTGGGCAAATCACTTAACTCTGATTGCTCCCCCCCTCCAAAAAAAAATAGGAAACATGATTGGGAGTCTGGAGCCAGCTGGATATCAGGATCTCATTACTCAGAGAAGCATGGCCCCGGGGCAGGAGTTTTGAAACTGAGTATCTTAGTTCCTACCAGCTAGTTCTGTTTTGATAGGTGAAGAAATGGCAGGGCTATGTGGTAGGAAGATGGCCAGGCATGGTTGGGGGTCTGCAGCCAGCTAGAGATAGTAGGCTCTCACCAGAGCCTGGTGCCTGGGTGGAGAAGATATTTCTGATCAGGCTTCCTTCTAATTCCTACCCCTACTCCTCAAAACACTCCATGCTGATGATTACCTATTTCTCCTAAAGATAGGGAATAGGCCCTGTTCTGTCATCTCACTCACACTGTCAAGTGGCTTGAGCAGATTCTTTGCAAGAAAAGTTTTTGTTTTGTTTTGTTTTTTCCCAACAGCTCAGGTTAAGTAATCGTAAGTTCTGAAGAGCAGTTTTGCTCTATCAGGGCTGAGCCCTTTTGAGCATAACCTTAAGAATAGGCACCATATCCTTCACACCAGATCGGTGTCCTAGGAGAACCCCATATCTGTGCAGTGCCTCTGAGATGTGGTTGTTGAATGAAGAAGGTAGGGGGAGCTGATCAGCAAAGGGCAATTGAAAGTACTCTGGAGAGCAGGGTCAACATTCCCAGCTGGCCATGTATGTAAGCCGTTGTACTATCAGGTTGGGTCCTAAGTGTAGCACTATTTTATGAAGCTTAATATGCTATTGTTTACAACAGTACTGGTATCCTATAGCCGGATCCTAGGCCATGGCTTTCAGGAGACCCCTTGGATTTTATTTGATTCCCAAATGTAACTTTACTTCTACTGCTGCTTCCAATGCCCTTTGGCTTTGCAATGCATATTTCTGGTTCCAAAAAAAATGGTTTGTTCCCATGCACATGCCTCCTCCCTGGAACTATAAACACACAGCCCACTACTTCTAAAACCAGAACAGCTTCAAAGAGCACAATGACTTCACTCAGCTATAGCCCAGGATAAGTACCTGCCCTGATTCTGCTCTGGGGTTAGGCTGGGAGGAAACAGTAAAATCTCTCTAAATCTTTGAAGATGCTCCCGCTGACCTGTCTACACCCTACATTGTACATCATGATAAAGTGGCAACAGCACTGTCTCTAGTATAGAGGATGTAAGAATAAAAATAGTAAGCATGACCAGCATTTGTATAATGTTTTAAGGTTTGCAAAGCAGATAGAGTGCTGGGCTTGGAGTCAGGAAGACCTGAGTTCAAGTCTGTCTTCAGACATTTGCTAGCTATGGCAAGTCACTCAATCCTACTTCCCTCAGTTTCCTCATTTGTAAAATGAGCTGGAGAAGGAAATGGTAACTCACTCCAGTATCTCTGCCAAGAAAACCCCAAATGGAGTCACAAAGAATTAGACATGAATGAAAATAACTTAACAACAACTTTGCATAAATTCTCTCATCTGATCCTCATAACAATCTTAGAAGGTAGGTTCTATTATTATCCTGACTTTATCATTGAGGAAAATGAAGTAGGCAGCAGTTAAATGATTTTCCCAAGGTGTCACAGCTATTAAATGTCTGAAGCAGATGTGAACTGAAGTCTTCCAGATTCTAAGACCAACACTATCCACTGAGCCCCCTGGCTAACCATGGTTGAAATTACATCTCTGATGCTTACTACAATCCCTGTATGACTTTAAACATGTCACCTAATCTCACTGGGCCTGTTTCCTCCTTTGTAAAGTGAGAAGGTTGGAGACTATTTCATTGTTGTACTCAAAACCTTAGGACTTAGTATAGTGCCTGGAGCGTAGTAGGTACTTAATCAATACTCATTGTTTGAGTAGTTGACTAGATGACCTGTGAAATCCCTATAACTTCTAAATCTAGGATCCTGTGATTCTATGATTCTCCCACACAATAAGGGTGTCTTATTGGATAGAAGAGCATGGAGCCCACTGCACTAATAATCTTTGAATCCTGGTGTTGAAAGGGTCAGTCCTGTGATGGAAACCAGCTGGGTCACTGTTCCCGCATACCCCCATGGCTCTGGGCTAGTGCATCCCCCTGCCCTGGGAGGCATCACAAAGATAAAACACTATAAAGCACCTAACAATATTGTTTGAGCAGTAAAAGTATTGAGGGGTCCTGAGGCCACTTAGAAAAGAACAACTGTTTTCAACTTAATGAGCTGCTGTTCACCAGTGCTTAATTAAGACTGCAGGAACACGGAGAAATGAAGGCTACTAAATATGGGAGCTCCCTATTTCCTTTCACAATGTAGGAATTCCCTTCTGCCTCAAACTTTCCATCAATTAACCATCAACCATTTCATAAGAACCTACTATGTGCTGGCTACTGTCAGCTACAAAGGGTGTAGATAAAGCACTGGTGCTGAAATCAGGAATACAAGTTCGAATCTGGCTTCCGACCTTATTAACTGTGTGATCCTGTTACTTAACCTCTGTGTCTCAGGTTCCTAAACTGTAATTGGAGATAATAATAAGACCTATCTCCCAGGGTTGTTGTGAGAATCAAATAGCATAATATCTGTAAAGTGCTTAACACAGTGTTTGGCACATAGTAAGTATGTAATAAATGCTTGCTGCCTTCCACATTCCCTGGGTGCTAGGAATATGAAGACAAAAATGAAAAAAAAATCTCTCCTCTCAAAGAGCAAACAGTCTATTGGGGGAGGTAGAAGTTGTCCTAAAAAATGGAAGTATTCATCAATGTCTTCAATAATTCTCCTGATTATCAACGAAAAGCCATTGACCTCATCAGCACCATCTTTCCTCTTTTCTCCATCCCTATCATTGTCATCAGCAGCATTAGCTTCACCTTCACTGGGATGGCATTATGAGATATGAATGCTACACTTAGATTCTAAAAACACCCAGGTTCTGAATTTTGATTCTAGTTGGTTGTGTAGGTGGCAACTACAGGCAAGTTTCTTCACCTCTCTGAGCCTCAGTGTCCTCATCTATAAAATGGAAACCGTAATTCTTGGAAGATGTGTCTCATAAGGGTTCTTTGTCAAGATCAAGTGAGATGACGTTTGTCCAGTTAACATTGGTTAATTAATATTACTATTTTGCTTCTCAGTCCCTCAATATGCCTTCCTGTGAAACAATGGGAAATTGAACCAAGAATATCTGTAAAATCCCCAGAGGATTTGTGAGATTTTAGAGATATTTTCTAAAGTCCCTTTAAGTTCAGTCATTTTTTTCAGTCATGTTCAACTCTTTACAATCTCATTTGGGATTTTCTTGGTAAAGATACTAGAGTGGTTTGCCATTTCCTTCTCCAGCTTAGTTTTCTAGGTGAGGAGACTAAGAAAAACAGGGTTAAGTGACTTGCCCAAGGTCACACAGCGAGTGTCTAGGGCCAGATTTGAACTCTCGAAGATGAGTCTTTCTAACTCCAGGCTAATCATGCTAAACCACTGAGCCACCAAGCTGCCCCCCAAAAAAGTCCCTTTTAAAACCCTAAAATCCCTAAAGCTCCTTCCAAGTCTAAATCCCAAGATCCCTTGGTCAGCATTCGCATCATTTACATCACAGCTACTCCTTGAGGGTGTGGCTGAGTGACTGGGGCTGAGTGTGTCTGTTTGGGGGTGGACGTGGAGAATCTATTTGAATCTTTACTAGAAATTCGGAAGATTTAACAAAATGTGCCCAGAACAAACAGCATGAAAAATGGTCTGAAATCAACCTTTTAAGACAATCTCTTTAAAAATTGGGGGGGGGGGCGGTGGGAGGAGGCAGAAAATCGCATGAGGACAGAAACCTTGGAACAGCACTCTATAGGAAGCAGGTAGCCACCATGAAGCTGTTGCTTCTCAGGAGCAACAGCTCAGGACTGGGGGGTGGGATGGGGGAATGGGTGGAGCATGGAAAGGACAGGGGAAGGAAGCATGCCATCTGGTACCTTCTTATTTTTAAGTTATTATTCTTGCTAACAAGGTATTAAGTTCAGTTGTCTCTTCCCTGCTGAAACTGTCCAAGTCAGGGGTGGGGAACCTGTAGCCTCAAGGTCTTCAAGTGCAGCCCTTTGAGGGTTAGGGTTAGGGACAGGGACACACTTGAGGATCTAGAGGGCCACATGTGACCTTGAGGCCACAGATTCCCCGCCCCCCCCCGGTCTAAGTTCTATCATCACCCTATAAATTTTGGAGCCTAGGGTCAAAGCCCTAGTTTCTTCCCATAATTTCGAGTCTGAATCTGCTGAACTTCCCCATGCTTGACTCAGAAAATACCAATGAAAGTATCCCTGAGTTGCTACCAAATGAATACTCCTCAATTTCAGGGGTTCTTTCATTTTTCTCTTTATATCTCCGGTATCTAATTCAAGGTCTAACATGTAGAATGTGCTTGTAGTCACAATTCAGAGCAGTTCAAATGTTCTCAACCTCAATATTAAATCCTTATCATAAACACTGGAGTCTTACTACAACCCTCCCCTGAGGATCTGAATGGATTGTTCCAGGACATCGACACTGGAGAATGTGTAGTTCTCAGGCATGCCACAAGATGGAGTGGGACCATAACAGCATGAGAGCTGGGAGGTTTTTTTTGTACAGTTCAGGAGACTCCTTCAATAAAAGCAAAGATGCTTACCTCAAATTGTGTGTAGTTTGAGAATGTCTGTCTGGTGTAGACCAGAGTAAGAAAAAAAGTGCAGTTTGGCTACAAATATAATAATTTTATATTGATATTTGTGCAGAGAATGTGATGAAACCCAGAATGTGGAGTTCCAGGCTACCAAAGTGGGCCATTTATTCTGGAAGTTAGGAAAGAGAAATTAAATAACTTTTCAATAAAGTGAAAACAGAAAGCATCAAGGTACCATTCTTTGCCACCCCCCAAAAAAAAGTGAAAGGGAATGATTTTATTTGAGAAACCTTCCCCTCACTTTATCCTCTGGGATACTGGTGCCCCTAGCAAAAAAAGGGGGAAATAGGAACAGGGTTTGTGTCTTCTAACTGGTTTCCTTGCTTCAAGTATCTCTTCACTCCAAACCTTTGACCACAGAGCTGCCAAAGTGATTTTCCTAGAGTACAGTTCTGATCATGCCACCTATATGCTCAACAAACCTCCATGGCTTGTCGAATCTTCTCAGTTGTGTCTGACTCTTCACGACCTCATCTGACATTTTCTTGGCAAGCATACTGGAGTAGTTTGCCATTTCATTCTCTATCTTTTTACAAATGAGGAACTGAGGCAAACAAGACTAAGTGACTTGCCCAGGGTCACACATCTAGTAAGTGTCTGAAGATGAATTCAAACTCAAATGAAGATAAGTATTCCTGGTTCCAAGCCCAGTGGTCCATCCACTGCACTACCTAGTGGCACTTCTAGGTAATTACATCTAATTACCTCCTATCCCTCCTAAAACTCCACTGAACAAAGTTACCAGTGATCTATAGTTGCCAGATCTAATGGCCTGTTCTCAATCCTCATCTTTCTTGACTTCTCTGAAGCCTTTGGCCCTATTGATTATCTTCTCCTACTGAATACTCTTGTCTCTGAGTTTTGGTAACATTGCTATTTTTTGGTTCTCCTCGTATCTCCCTTATTGCTTTTTCTCAATCTCTTTTTTGGCTATTCATATTTATCATGCCCCCAACTGTTGGTATTCTCCAATGCTCTATCCTGGGCCCTCTTTCCACTCTATCCCTTTCAACCTTGGTGATCCCATCAGTTCTCAAAGGCTTGATTTTTCCTGTACAGATGATTCCCAGATCCATAGATCTACTCTTGTCTCTCTTCTGAGCTCCAGTCACACATCTCTAACTGCCTACTGGACATTTCAAACTGGGTATCTTGTACATATCTCAAACTCAACATGTCCAAAACAGAAATCATTATATTTCCCCAAAATTTTCCCCCATCTTAACTTATCTATTACTGTGAAGGGCACCACAATCCCCCCAGTCTCCTAGGTTCAGAACCTAGGCGTCTTCCTCAATTCCTCTCCAGCATCCCCCCAAATCCAATCAGTTACCAAACTTTGTTATTTCTACATTAATTAGTATACATTACCTTCTGTCCACTCATAGCCATCATGATGCTCCCCATCATCTTTCACCTGGAATACATACATACATACATACATATGTATGTATATATATACACACACATATAGAGATACACACACATATATATGTGTGTATATGTGTGTGTATGTATGTATGCATGTATACATATGTGTGTATATACATATGTGTGTGTATATACATATACATATACATATACATATACATATACATATACATATACATATACATATACATATACATATACATATACATATACATATACATATATATATATATATATATATATCTTGCTTTCTATATCACTTTCCAGTTGGTCTCCCTGACTCGTCTCTGCCTACTGCAGATCATCCTCAAATCAGTGAGAGTGATTTTTCTAAATCATAGTACTGATCATGTCACACCATCTCTCCCTTTCACCTCCCCACCCCAACAACCTCAACAAATTCTAATGGTCTTCTATTACACCCAGGAAGTATTTAAGGCTCTTCATGACTTAGCTCCCTCCTACCTGTCTGTCCTTCTTAGACTTTACTCCCATCTACACGAGCCTACTTCCTGTTCCTCAAATGTGACACTCCATCTCTGATCTCTATGACTATACACTGGTGGTCTAATAAATTAGAAATTATTTCCTTCCTCACCTCTGCTTTTCAGTTTATCTGGTCTGCTTTAAGACCCAGATCAAATACCACCATCTGCAGGAGGCCTTACAGCTGCAAATATCTTCCCCTTTAAAGTTATCTTCCTTCTACTCTCTATGCATATTTTATGTACCTATTTATTTATGTATATATAAGCTCTTTTGATGGCAAGGATTGTTTTTGCCTTTCTTTTTATATGCATTGAACATGGTGAATGCTTAATAAATACTTGTTGATTTATGAATGGATTCATTGATCTAAGATCAAATATAAATTCCTTGGTTTAATATTGAAAACCATTCACAACCTAGATCCAACTTACATTTCCCGCTTTATTATACATTAATCCACTTCACACTTCTGTGTGGCCTTTTTACTGACCCTTACCCATGAACCATCTTCTCTATCCCTTCCTTTTCTCCTGGCTCTCAACCATGTCTGGAATGCTGTTCTTCCTCACCGCTCTTAGAATACTTAGTTTTCTCCAAAGCTCAGGTCCAGTCTATGATAAATCCAAGGCAAGGAAAGTTCTTCCAGAAGGAAGTTTGCTCAGTGGCTTTGAGTCAAGAACCCACACACCCATGAGGAAAACAAGCAATTTCTTCAACAAGTCTGAGTGCCTTTTTTTTCCTTTCTCCTCCAAAGACAATTCCATAGAACCGTAGAAAATAGAACATAAAGATGTGGAAAGAACCTCAACAACCATCGAGTCCAATGTTTCTTTCCTTCCTCCTTTCTTTTTCTTCCTTTTTTTTCCCTTCCTTCCTTCCTCCTTCCCTCCCTTTCTATTACTTCCTTTTTTCCTTCTTTCTTTCTCCTTTTTTCTTCTTTCTCTTCCTTCCATTCTTTTTTCTTCTTTTTATCTTTTCATCCATCTTTCACCCTTCCTTCTATCCTTCCTTCCTTCCTTCCTTTCTTCTTTCCTTCCTTCCTTCCTTCCTTCCTTCCTTCCTTCCTTCCTTCCTTCCTCCCTTTCTTTCTTTCTTTCTTTCTTTCTTTCTTTCTTTCTTTCCTTCTTTCTTTCTTTCTTTCTTTCTTTCTTTCCTTCCTTCTTTCTTTCTTTCTTTCTTTCTTTCTTTCTTTCTTTCTTTCTTTCTCCCTTCCTTCCTTTCTTCCTTCCTTCCTTCCTTCCTTCCTTCCTTCCTTCCTTCCTTTCTTTCTTTCTTTCTTTCTTTCTTTCTTTTTTCCTTTCCTTCTTTCCCAGAGACATTTTAAACTCAACATGTCTAAAATTGAATTCATTATCTTTCCTCTTAAAATCTCTCCTCTTCCAAACTTCCTCAAGCACCACCATTCTTCTAATGTCTCAGATTGGCACTTTTGGCATCATCCTTGACTCTTCATTCTTCTTCACACCACATAATCAATCAGTTGTCAAATCTTGCTATTTCTGCCTTCACAATATTTCTTTATTCTTAATCCCTTCTCTTTACTAGCATAGTTACTACCTTACTTCAGGTCTCCATCACTTCCTATCTATGTTATTGCAGTGGCCTCCTAATTTACCTCTCTTTCTCAAATCTTTCTCCTCTCCAGTCATTGCTGCCAGAGTAATTTTTCATAAGCTCAACTATGACCAATAATTCTCCTATTCAACCAACCTGAGGCTTCCTATTGCTTCCAGGATAAACCATAAACTCTACTTAGCTTATAAAGCACAACAAAACCTGGCCTCAACCTTTATTTCCAAATTCATTGAATATTATTCCTCCTTCCACACTTTGAAATTTAGCCAAAATGGTGGGTTTTGTTCCTTACTCATGTAGGTAGTTGGTGCATTTGATAGAGCTCTGGGCCTGGTACAAGGAGGATCTGAATTCAAATCCAGTCTCAGACACTCGCTACCTGTGTGACCCTAGGCAAGTCATTTAACGTCTGCCTGCCTCAGTTTCCTCAACTGTAAAATGAGTATAATAGCACCTATTTCACTGAGTTTTGTGAGGAACAAATGAGATAAGATTTGTAAAGTTCTTAGCACATTTCCTGGCACATAGTAATCATTTAATAAATATTTGTTGCCTTCCCTTTCCTTCCCCTGTGCCATAGTACTGGCCTTCCCTTTGCCTAGAATAGTCTCTCTTCTTACTCTATCTTAGAAGTTCCCTCTCTTCCTTTAAGGCATAGCTCAGATGTCTCTATCTTCTAATTGAAATTTTTCTTGATCCCTCCAAATGCCACTGCCCCCTTCCAAACTACCCTGCATTCAAATACTTTGTATATATTTTCATTTATTAAATTGTATTTGTTAACTTTATATTTATTTTGTATATATTTCCATATTCATTTATTGTCTCCCCATTAGAATATCAGCTCATTGTGAATAAGGATTAGTTAATTCTTTGAGCTTATATCCCCTGTGTCTAGCACAGTGGCTAGCACATATTATGAACCTAATAAATACTTGTTAGATTGATAGTGGTCAACTCACAGTTATTGCCAAGGTTTCTACTATTCCAAGGCTGGGAATTTTTGCAATGTAGCATCCCCATAAATAGTGTCATAGAAGGAACTGTCTAAAGAAACAACAGATTTATTGGTCTCTTCAATACTTGGTGACTTCTGTGATTACAGCATTTATTTAGTTGTCTTGTGCATTTTAAAAAGCTAATGCAAAACTTGAATCATTCAGACCCTTGAATGTGGAACCTGTAGTCACTGGAACAAAAGTTAGAATAATTTTATTTTTTTGCCACCTGTGAAGAAAGGCTGGACTAAGGAATTAACAATGTGAACAAGATTTCAGAGAGCTATGCTGAAATTCCTTAGAGAATATACTGTTCCTGGATATTTTGTCAGCATCCATTTTGTGTATGTGGCTTTGTACCACAGGGAAGTTTTAGGTGCTTAGATTCTTCTAATAGATAGACCTGGTTTATCTCTCAGGATTTCCCACCTTGAAAATATTTTATCAGGCTCATGACTACTACTATCCAAGGATATTCACTCCCTTGGAAGATCTGAATTTGATTTACATCTAGTTCCCTCATTTTGCAAGAAACAAACTCTCAATAATCTTTTGACTATAAACTGGTTACAAGGCAAGTAAATAAGAGAAAAGGACTCATAACTAAGCCTAGTATGCAAGGGGATAGTTCCATTTCCCCTTCAGAGGATCAGTCTCTGTCCCTGGGGAAAAAAATAAACTCGACACCAGAAATCCCAGTATTATGAATGGAGTTAGGTGGATCCAGACTGTCTAATTCCCCCTTATTTCCCCCATGGAATCAATATCTCCTTTGTTTCAGTGTCTACAGACTTTCTCCTGGCCCCTATTCACTGCCGTCTTTTAACAGTCACGGAATGCACAGTTTGGCTCAGAAGATCCTCTCCATTTACCTGGTAACTGCTGCCAGATTCCATTGTTTCTGGTACATGTGACTCATCAACCATGTTTAGATAGTCTGTTCTTCTTGAAAGACTGAAAGCACAGAAATGAAAGAAATGTCCATGATGTCTGGTCAATCTGGCCTGACGTACAAAAGCTTAATGGAAGTGGTGATCAATTAGAATGGATTAATCATTGTAGTACCTGTCAGTACAGACTAAGCAAGATGGCAAGCAGATACCATTATCATAATGACTATCTGAGTATTGTTTTATCATATGGTGTATGTAAAGTACTGTGTGTGTGATTCTCCTCTGGCTATTGTATAGCTATATACTCAACATAAGAACCCAGTGCAATTTGCAGGGACAAAAAATTTCTTAACTGAGGGTAAGATGTAACAGATACATGCCACTAGGAAGCTACTCATGAAGTTACAAATAAAACTGAATCCTTTATGGAAAAAGACAGGTTAAGAAGCTGCAAAGGGAGATCGTCCTGTTAAAAAGAGGTCAAGAAGCCTTTTCCCTTAATGCTATGAACCTAAAGTATATTTTTTTGTAATTTTTTTTAATTTTAAACTTAAATAGAAAAGAAAAAAGAAACAAACTTGAATACAAAAACTTAAATACAAAATAAGAAAAGAAAAAAATGACACGTACACAGCAGAACATGAGAGGATTCAAAATATAAAGCAATAAATTTCCATTTCAAGAAGCTTATATTGTGTTTAGAGCTGTCCATCTTTTGTTTACTGCCTTGTAGGTTTTATTTTGTCCTCTGATGTACACTTTTTATTTTGTTCTTTTCTTCTCCCTTTCTCCCCTCCTCTCCCAAGAAGGCTACAATTAAGCATGGATATATGTGTGTGTGTGTATACACACAAATGCACAAGTATATGTGTGTGTACACATGTATATGCATATTAATATCTACACTTATACACACTAATACATATGTAGAATACATACATATACATACACATAGATATCCATAATCATACACATATATACACATGTACATTCATATGCATCTATGTAAGTCTATACCATACTTGTTTGTGCTCTGTTTCTCTGATACTTAGATTCTGCTAACAGATAGGATAGCATCTTCCTTCATAAGTCCAAGTCTTTCCATATTTTTCTAAATCCACCAACTCATCCACTAAATCAATTCCTATAACACAGCATTATTCCAACTTTATACTGTCTAGTTATTTTAAATAATGGAAAACAATATTGACTAATGTGGCTGACATATAGTGAGTTTCCTCATTTTTTTCTTTTGATTAAATCTATTTTAGCTTTCACTTTTAAGTCATAATTACTACCCCTGCTTTTTTCCCCTAATAAATTCTACTCCTGATTTTATTTTTTGTTTGCGTGTATCTCTTATTTCCTATCTCTCTTGACTCCTCTGCCTTACTTCTACCTGCTTCCTTACCCTCCTATTACTTAACCAAACCCTGCCCCCACAAGGATCCCTCCCTTATCCTTTCCACCCCCATCTTTTCCCCTTGCCCTCTTGTTTCTATCTCAATTTTTAAGACATTTATAGCCTTCCAAAAAGTTGTTCCCTCTTTATCCCATTCCCATTAATCTAGACATTCTTTTATACCCCACTGACCCTATTCCCTTACCCTCTGATTTCTTTATAAATTTAGAAGACTTTGATTCCCTTCTAAATGTATATACTGTTCTCTCTTTAACCCAGGTTTGATGTAAATAGGGTTCCCTCTAAAAATCCCTCCCCTCATCCCCTTAGCCTTTTATTTATAAATTTTGAAGACTTTTATACTCTTCTAAATATGTATGTATTGTTCCCTCTTAAACCCATTCCTGACAAGAGTGGGATTCCAGAACTATCAGCCCTTCTCCCCATATAATTCCTCTGTGTCAGTTCTTCTTCTTGCACCTCATTTGTATAAGGTAATTACTATTTTTACCTTTTCTTAGATGGTATTACTTTTTGGAATCACATCATACTTAGCTCAACCCCAGTTTTTCTTTCAAAATATCCAGTTATTAATCACAGTCTTAGACATACAGTTTACATTTCCTCGTATAAAAAGTAAAGTCTTCCTTATTGAGCCCCTTGTTAGTATTTAATGTTTATCTAATAGTTCTCTTGGATCTTGTATGTCACATTTTCAATTAACTTCAAGTCCTTTTGCAATAAAATCCTGAAAGTCTGGTAATTCACTGAATAATCATTTTGTTGTTGTTGTTATTGTTCAGGATTATGCTTAATTTTGCTGGGCATGATATTTGTGGCTGCAATCCCAATTCTTTTGATCTTCAATATATGGGGTTCCAAGACTTTTGATCCTGTAGTATAGCCACTACTAGGTCTTATGTGATCCTAATTGTGGCTCCACCACATTTGAATTGTTTTTTTTTTCTTGTTTCTCTTAATATTTTCTCCTTGAACTGGGGGTTTCAGAATTTAGCTATGATGTTCCTGTAGGTTTTCCTTGTAGGATATCTTTCAGGTTGTGATCAGTGTATTTTTTTTCTATTTCTACTTTCCCCTCTTATTCTAACATTGCAGACAATTTTCCTTAATTATTTCTTGTATTATTGTATCAAGATTCTTTTTTTATCATAGCTTTCAGGTAGTCTAATTATTTTTATGTTTTCTCTTCTTGATCTGTTCTCTAGATCAGTTTTTTCTTATAAAATGTTTCACATTCTTTTCTAATTTTTCATTCTTTATATTTTGTTTTATTATTTCTTGATCTCTTATAACTCTATTGGCTTCCCTTTGCCCAATTCTAATTTTTAAGGAGTCATTTTCTTCCGTAAGAATCTGTATCTCCTTTTCTAGTTAGTTAACTTTCTTTTCATGATCTTGTTTTTTCTTTAATTATTCTTATTTATTTTTATTTTTTCCTCAATCTCTCTCATTTTATTTTTAAAATCTTTTTTTTAGTTCTTCTATGATAATTTTTTGGGCATTTGACATTACTCTTTGGGGTAGGAAAGGCTCTGTCTCTCTGTCTCTCTCTCTCCCTCTCTCTCTCTCTCTCTCTCTCTCTCTCTCCCTTTCTCCTCTCTCTCTGTCTCTCTCTCTCTCTCTCTCCTCTCTCTCTCTCTGTCTCTCTCTCTCTCTCTCTCTCTCTCTCTCTCTCTGTCTCTCTCTCTCTGTCTCTCTCTGTCTCTCTCTCTCTCTCGTCTCTCTCTCTCTCTGTCTCTCTCTCTCTCTGTCTCTCTCTGTCTCTCTCTGTCTCTCTCTCTCTCTGTCTCTCTTCTCTCTCTCTGTCTCTCTCTCTCTCTGTCTCTCTCTCTCTCTCTCTCTGTCTCTCTCTCTCTCTCTCTCTCTGTCTCTCTCTCTCTCTCTCTGTAATCACCTCTAGTCCTGTGGGATGGGGGACGGTGCCTCTGGCCTCAGGTTCTCCTTCAGTTCTCCCCTCTGTCCTAGAACCAAAGCCAAGAACTCCACTCTCCTGTAAGTTTCCACAGCCAGTGGCATCCTCACCCCACTTCTTCTCCACTCACCAGGCTCATTCCTTCTCACACAGGGCCATGTCTTGGCAGCACAGCTGGGCCTAGTGTCCCTTATCAGCAGAGGTTCCCTCAGTCTTCCCCTGCTTAGACACCCTACTTCCCACACTGTCCAGGAGGTAAAATTTCTAGTGGCTGGGGCCAAGACTACCTCCCAACCCAGCTAGCCCCAGAACTTGCTGCTTGCTGTTTCAATGGAGCTAGCCTAAAGGTGTTTTCCCTTCACAGGGACCAAGCCTCAGTCCTGGGATTTTTCTTTCAGTTGTACCAGTAGGACTACTGTTCTGTCCCAACTCTTGTTTATTTTTTACGTCTCTACATTTGCCCTGAGGTATTATTTTGTCTTGCTTGTGGGAGAAATCTGGAGAGCTTGGAATTTTCTGACTTATTCCACCATCTTCCCAGAATCCTCCCTGAAGTATATTTATAAACGAGAAGAAAGAAATAGCTTCAAGAGGAAGATTAGTCAGGCAGAAGAATCAGGGGTGACCTGCTTGGTAACAATTAGAAATAGAAGCAGTAATATCCAGCTGGGAAAGGTGACAAGAGCTACCAGTCAAATATTTCATTCCTGAGCCAAGTCATGAGTGAGAGGTGCTCCTTTACTCAATTCCTATGGAAAATGGACTGCGTTCCATCTTGATGATTTTCCCCTAATTATAGTAATCCATGAAATTCACATTTGCTCCCACCCAGGGATGTTCAATCCCTGTGAACAACTGAATGTGTTTCATTTGTAGCTCTCCGCTATGGATATTTTGTCTTCTTATAAGCACCATGTTTCCACTTTGAACACAGAGCAACTTAATTGCAAAGGACATAATGAACCTAAAGGAGACTTGTGCCTAAGGCTGCTTAGCCATCCCTTTCTCTTTCTCTGGCAGCATCAATCCCTTTCTCAAATAAAACTCACCATTTTTATCATTACTGTTATTACCCAAGGTCACAAATGGAATGAGTTGCAGAGCCCAGTAGATGTCCCAGTAGTGTGAGTGGAAGTGGAGACCTTGGTGAAGGCACTGTCATCATCTCACTGGTTCCCCTCATGTTGTCTGCTCACTTGCTTGCTTTGACATCCAGGTATGTGGTCTATACCCCCATAATTCCACTGCTAACTCCAGCCTTGGCACAAAACTGCCAGATGTCACACTTCTGCTGCTCATGCCTTGCCTCATGATCCCCTTGCCCCAAGGTGGAAAGCATGTTTACAATGCTTAACTGCTTCTGTATACCTCTAACTGATGTCACCACCCTCTCCACCCCCAAAGAAGCCTGTCCTCCTGAAGCATCCTCTTCCCCACATGTCCCTCCCTCCCCTCCTTTTCATCTGCACCTCAGGCCCACAGCCTTAGGAGAGGCAGCTTCTTGGCACCTTTTGCCTTTGCTCCCTTTTTAACTGCTCAAGTCTTCTCCTATCAGTATGTGTCCTTTATATATAGCAATGCTCACCGTGCTAATTATAGAACTGAGTAATCCTTTCATTAAAATGGGTCTAGTAGAGCCTCCACCTACACCCATTTGTGTCAGACTCTTAGCATTAAGACCTAGAAAATGGCAAAAACTGCACTTTTTAACAAATATGAAAGAAGGAAGGCAGTGCAGCACGGTGGAAATAGCACTGGACCTGGAGTGAGAGGATCCAGGTTTGACCCTGGCTCTGCAACTTACTTCATTTGTGACCTTGGGCAACAGCAGTAACAATAAAAAATATATAGCACTTTTGAGGTGCTTTAAGGTTTTCAAGGCCCTTTACTCTGAGATGTAGGGGATATTATTTTTATCCTCATTATTATCCCCTTTTTACAGATGAAGAAACTGAGGCAGTCAGCAGTTAAGTGACTTGCCTAGTCACCTAGTCAGTATGTGCCTGGGGAAAAATATGAACTTGGCTCTTCCTGGCTCCAGGTCCAGTCCTTTCTTCACTTCACTCGTCCCAAGTCATTTAATATCTTTGGGCCTCAGTTTCCTCATTTGTAAAAAGAGGGGGTTGAACTTTGTTGTTCAGTCGTTTCAGTAGTGTCCAATACTTCATGATCCCATTTGGGGTTTTCTTGGTGAAGATACTGGAGTGCTTTGCCATTTCCTTTTCCCACTCATTTGACAGATGAGGAAACTGAGGCAAACAGTGTTAAGTGACTTGCCTAGGGTCAAACAGCTAGCAAGTGTCTGATGTCATATTTGAGCTCTTCCTGACTCCAGGCCCAGTGCTCTATGCACTATGGCACCATCTAGAAGCCCAATGAAGTCGCACTAGATGTTCTCTAAAATAACTTTCAACTCTACATTTATGATGTTATGATCCTAAGAACTCGCCCATAGTCAGAGGTGCCCTAGGACGGGATGCATTGCCTTAATAAGCAGAGGATTCCCCATGACTAGAACTACCGTAATCAGAGATGTTATAGAGAAATAAATAAAAATAAAAATAAAATAAAATGTTGTAGAGGTGATTCATGATTCAGGGATGGTTTTGGGTTGGGTGATTTCAGAGGTCCTTTCTAAGTCTTAGATTCTCTAAATAGTATTTTTTTTCACAACATGAGACTATATTCTACTCCATGTTTCTGGATCTGTGAGTTTTGTACATTTCCTTTAGACTACATGAATACCCCCCATCCACCCTCAGCCCAGGATAAAACATCTAGTTGCATTAAGGTCTCTACTTTGTATTCCAGCAAGTTTTGGAAGGGAGAAAAATGTCATTTATATTCTGTGGAAACCAAGAAGACCAGAATGAAGTCCTCAGTCAGTGCAAAATGGGTACATTCATACCCCAGTCCTACCCCTGGCAAATCAATTCTGAGACTTCAGACCTGGATCTTAAAGAGACAAGAGCCTGGCCTTCCTATGAACCTCATCCTTTCCTTTCCACATTGTGTGCCCAAGAGATGTAGATAGGGTCATAAATGGCAAGGTTTCAATCCAGAAGAGACCTTAGAGATTATCTAATCTGAATCTCATTTTGGATAGATAAATTAATTGAGGTCCACAGAAAGTGGAACTTACTGGTTGTTTAGTGGCAAAAGTAGGATTTGAACCATGATTCTCCGATTTGATGTTTAGTGTTCTTTCCACTACACCGTATGCTTTCTCTTCTATCAAATGAAGAGAAAAAGTTTATTAGTAATAGACCCTGCACAGCCCATGCAAAACATGGGTCAAATCACAGGTCAGGGAGATGATGTATCCTGGTCCTTCTCCTGACCCTCACCCCAGTTTTTTTCCTTCTTCCACTTGACTTTGTATTAGAAGTCACATGCTTCAAGCTATCTAAACTAGGTAGTAGAGTAGATAGGATGAAAGCCCTGAGATCAAATCCAGGTCAGATACTTCCTGGCTGTGTGACTCTAAGCCAATCACGTAACTTTTTTTGCCTCAACTTTCTCATCTGTAAAATAGGGATGATAGTAACACCTAATTCCCAGGGTTGTTGTAAGCATCAAATGCAATAATTGTAAAGCTGACTAGGACATAGTAAGTATGCTACAAATGTTAGCTATAATTATTAAAATTATAATGGTAACACCTCCCATGGTTGTTATGAAGCTCAAATGAGATAAAATTTGTAAAATGCTTTGCAAACCTTATATAAATGCTAGTTATTAATATTATTATTATGTTTAATTAAGCTTCGATCCTCCTGCTGAATTTAGCTAAATTCAGGGAGCCGGGGCTGGTCTGTCCAAACTGCAGCTGGCATCGAAGGATGTTAGTGGGCCCCCTCCCCCCGGGGCTGGATGGCATTTCACATTTCTCTGACACTAATGCCCAGCCCTGGCTGCTTCCTGAGAGTTTTCTCTCACTAATACCCTTGACTGTTTGGCAGCATTCATCCTGGCACAGACACTTGGGAATGAGATGCTTCATCCCCATGGCCCCCAACCACAAAGCCAATTCAAATTTTCAAGGACTGTCTGCTCTTGGCTTTTCAGGAGATGAAGAAGACCACTTACCACTTACCCTAGCCACATTAGACTTCTTTCTGTCTCCTTCCTGCCCAGGGTCTTTGGAAGGTCTTAAACTTGTTAGTAATTTAACTCCAAAGAAACAATGGATCCTTGGAGTCTTCAAGGAACCTGCCTTCGAGCTGAAAGGCCAACAGTTTTGGCATCAGAAAACCAGTGTTGGAATCCTAACTCTCCTATTTACTATCTGTGTGCTCTTGAACAAATTACTTAACCTCTGAGCCTCAGTTTCCTTATTTGTGAAATGAAGGGGTTGGGCTAGATGGGCTCTGAAGTCCCTTCTTTATCTAAATCCCTTAGTACAATAAGTTTTCTTCCAATTCTAGATCTATGATGTGATAAAGGTTTTCTGGAGTAGGTCATTTCTAAAGTTCCTTCTAGGTTCTGAATTTATGATTCTATCATTTACCATTTCCAGGTGAGAGGGAATATCAGCAACCTGAACCTTCTGTTCCTTAGCCTGAGCCCCTGGGAGCCTTTGAGCTAACCCTTGAGATTATGTTAGTTGGTTGGTTCAGTCATTTTTTCAGTCATTTTTGACTTTTCCTGACCCCATTTAGAGTTTTCTTGGCAAAGATACTGAAATGGTTTGCTATTTCCTTCTCCAGATCATTTTACAGATTGAGGAACTGAGGCAAACAGGGTTAAATGACTTGCTCAGAGTCACACAACTAGCAAGTGTCTTAAGCTAGAATTGAACTCATGAGGATGAGTCTTCCTGATACCAAGCCCAGTATTATATCAATTTCTCCACACAGCTGCCCCAGAGATTGTGTATACTCCCCCAAAAGAAGCCCTCTCAATTTAGGGCCGTGTCCCCTATTGAGTGATGTCCTGTCTCAGGAATCTGTCTGCTGCTATTCCTCTGTCCTCCTAGTCTGTCTCTGAGCTAAGCCTCCTCAGGGTAGAAGGTGGGATCATCCCATTAGGAGGTAAAAATGCTTATCATGAGACAAGACTGGAAAATGGAAACGGCAAAATCAGTTTCGAGAAAAATGCCTGGTCCTAGGTGCAGCCCTGGATTCATACAGACAGATCAGACTCCATAAGAGGACCCAGAAGTTCCAAATGTCTAACCCTAACCTGGAAGGCAACAGTGAGAGATGGGATGCAGTGGAAGCTAGAGAGAAATCACTCACAGCATCTACTCAAGAATCTGCTGAAATCCCACTGTCTCCCCAGAGACCTCTCCAATCAATTAGAAGGGAGTTTAAGGCATCTGCTCCTCCAATCTGGACCTAGAATTCATCTAGCTTCTCTTACTGGCCATATACAATTTTATTGACACCTTTTGCTCTTTATATCACAGGCATTTCCCGAGAACATCATTTCCCCACCCCTGCCTTGCTACATAGAACCTTCCCTTGTCAAAAAGAAAAACAATTTTAAAAAAAGCAACCAACACAACAACTGTGTCCAACAGTGTATATAACATTCAACTCCCATAGTCCCCTACCTGTCTACCAAGAGACCTCTCCACAATTGCTCCAATCACTGATACCTTCCTCCTTTTTCCTCTCTCTCCTAATTATAAGGGGCACAGTGCTTGGGATGGAATTTCACTCTTCCTCACCCCACATAACCAATTATTTGTTGAACATTTCCCAATTGTATTTTAATATAGTTTGGGCTGAAATGGGAAGTTTTGTGGGCCACATGAGGCCAGCTGCTACAAGTTTGACATCTCTGCTGTAGATTACATTAACAACTATAAATGGAAGCAGAAGGCAGCAGCCTGTGAAATAAAGGGATGGTCCAGCTGGAGTGCAACCCTAGGAGCATAAGCCATCCCAACGACGACTGTTTCCTCTTCTACTGGTGATATGGGAGCTGGTGGGAAGTGAGAAAAGTGATATTTATCTCGCTATTCTATGGTTCAGTAGAGTAAAAGCAAAGCATTAAATGGAGGCTCATTAATGGTGGTTTTAAATATTAAATGCCTTGAACCTGGGTGTAGCTTTCAAAGGCCGCATTGAGATCAGGCTTGGGCTACGTGGTCATACCCCTCATCTCTATCCATTTATATTCAGTTGCGTTGGTTTTCATGTGTCTCTATGTCTTATTTATCTGCTCATCTATGTTTTTGCTTCAGATTGATTGCTGTGAGTGGAGCAGGGAGGATGAGGATATATTCCCTCATCAGACTAGGATTGTAGCGAGGATAGGAACTCTGAGTTCCTCCCATCAGCCTAGGAGTTGCCCTGAGGGCAGGGACTAAGCTTCCTGGATCATCAAATAATCAAGTTTAGAGCTGGAAGGAACTACTCAAATATAATCAAGTCTAGCTCCTCATTTTACATCTGAGGAAACTGAGGCCAAGAGAGGAAGTGACTTGACCAAAGTCATACAGGGAGTAAGTAGTTGAACTGGAATATAATCCTAGATTCTCTGATTCCAACCCAATTGTGTAAGTGAGGCTTCTGCTACACCCCATCCCTAACTGGTGCCTTCCAGGGTTAGAAATTTGGAACTTCTGGTTGCTGTTATTGAGTCTGGTCTGTCTGCGTGAATCCAGGGCTGCACCTAGGACCGGGCATTGTCCTCGAAACTAATCTTGCTAGACATGCTAGATAAAGAGTCAGGAGGATCTGAGTTCAAATGTGAGCAAGTCACTTAACCTCTGTTTGTCTCAGTTTCCTCCCTCATCTATAAGATGGATAAAATAACCTACATCAGGGGTTGTTGGAATGATAAAATAAGATCGTATTTGTAAGGCACTTTGAAAATCTCAAAGCCCTCTATAAATGCTTTTGCAGTTGTAGAGTATGTTACCAACAGGGAGCTCTCCAAGGTCTTTGCAGGTGGCTCTTAACTAGCTGTGTGACTTGTGGCAAGTTACTTATCTTCTCTCAGACTCAGTTTTCTCATCTCTAAACTGGAAATAACAGTACCAGCAGTATCGACCTCCGAGGGTTATAAGAATCTAAATACATATAGACATGTATATGTATATGTGTGTGTGTGTGTGTGTGTGTGTGTGTGTGTGTGTGTGTGTATCAGTTAGGTGGTACAGCCGACAGAGTACCAGGCCCAGAGTCAGTAAGACTTATCTTCCTGAGTTCAAATCTAGCCTTGGGCAGTTGCTATCTGTGTGACCCTTGGCAAGTCAGTTAACCATGTTAGCCTCAGTTTCCTCACCTGTAAGATGAGCAGAAGGAAATGGCAAACCACTCTAGTATCTCTGTAAAAACAACCCTCAAATGGAGTCCTAAAGAGTCAGATATGACTAAACAACAATAAAATGTATACATACCCACATATTAAACACATGCACATATACACATATGCATGCACAGATACATATATGTAAGCATATGTGCACATGTGTATAGGTGCATGCATGAGTGTAATGTATGAATAATGCACATATATGTATTTATAAGTATGTGTGTACATGTATGTTTGCATCTGTGCGTGTGTGTGTATTCACCACAGGGTTGTTGTAGAGAAAGCACTCTGTAAACCTCCACATGTTCTGGGACTATGAGTTATTATTTGAAAGGGATGGGGGTCAGGGGTAGCTCAGACAGATGAACTTTCTACACACATAGGTCTCAACATGGTCTCTGCATATTGAGAAGACAGGTCAGAATGGGAAAGGAAGGGTGATCAAAATAAAGATGAGCAGAGGAGGAAGTAAGTATTTATTAAGCACCTACTATGTGCCAAGCACTGTGCACTTTATAAATATGATTTAATTTGATCTTTATGATAACCCTGTGAGGTAGTCCATATTTTATAGTTGAGGAAACTGAGGTAGAGTTGCCCAGTTAAGTGACTCGTTCAGAGTCACACAGCTAGGAAATGTCTGAGGCCATATTTGAACTCAGTGTATTCTGATTCCAGGCCCAATACTCTAGCCACAGCGCCACCTAGCTGCCTCAGAAAAGAGGAGAAATAGAGAAAGGGATGAGGGAAGCTGGGACTAAGGGTAGGAAAAGTAGCCAGTCTGGTCACTAGGCAATGTGGTTAGGAAGTTCAACAAGGGACACCTCCCTATTTCTCTAAGTGCACATATCTTTATCAACGGAAAATTCTATTCTCCCAAGTGCTTTGTTATATTGTTACCATGTTAGGCTCAGAGCCAGGTGGACAGGGAACACGCCGTTTTTTAAACACAAAGGGAGCGCACTTTCTAAGCCTCGCCTAGGACTCAATGTCTCCTGCCTCCCAGTCCACTCAGTGAACTTCCACTCTACCACCATAATCAAAAGGGCCAGGGTCTCCCAATGCATCCTGGGCCATCTCCAGTCACCCTAGTGAATATCAGGCCACTGGACCCAGATGGCTCTGGATGAGAAAGTGAGGCTGGTCACCTTGCACAGCCCTCCCTAACTCAAATCAAAGTCAACTGCAAGTCATGTCATCATTTTCCTGATGTTATGGTCCTCTTTGAGAACAAAGGACAAAACACAAGAACCTGGCTCTAACCTAGAAACCCAGAATGCTAGAGTTAGAAAGGATGTGAGGCCAGCTACTCCACCACCTCATTTTACAAAGGTGGACACTGAGGACCAGAGAAGCCAAGCCTGAGTTTACCTTCCACTGACTTCCTTTCACTCTCACTCCTACCCTGGCAGCTGTTTTTGTCCCAAGTGAAGCTATTTCTAGTTATAGCGCAGGTGGGGAGAACAGAGAGAAGGGAGGTGGAATCCTTCCCTAAGTTTACCTTTTTTTATATGAGAGCCAAACATTCTTTGAACTATGGGCACCTTTTTCCCATACCTTAGTGTCATTGAGTGTAGGCATGAAGCTTGACTATATGAGTGTGGAGAGCTGCTTCAAAAGGCATCACAATACAGTAGAAAGGACATGGGATTTTGAGTCAGAGGAGCTGGGCTGAAATCTCAGCTTTGCCAATTACTTAGGCAAGTCATTTTGTTTTCCTGAGTCTCAGTTTTTCCTTCTGTAAAATGAGGAAGTTGTACTCTGACTCCCCTTCTGATTAAGACCAACCTTGTGAGGTTTACAAAGACCTTTTCTCACAACTGCCTTGTGAGGTATCTAGTTCAAGTGTAATTAGTCCCATTTTCCAGGTATAGAAAGTCATATTCAAAGGGGATGTAATCTGCCTCAGGTCATTCAGCTAGTAAATGCCAGAGCCAGAAATCTGATTCAGAGTCCAGCACTCTTTTTAACTTCTTGGTAATAAAAGATTTTATATCTTATGAAAGACAGTTCTGACATCCTTGGAGCATGTGGGGGGAGATGTTGGGGAATGAGGGACATGGAAGCCTGACTATGTTCCTGGAATCATCACTCACCCCAATCCACATTCCATAGAAGCCCTTGCTGGGAGCTCTGGAAGTCATTTGGAGGGGCAGTTGCTGCTAAAATTTGACCAATAAGACCCCCTACATAATTCCCCAGAGAAGTGTGTGTCTGTGTCTGTGTCTGTGTCTGCGTGCATGTTGGGGCAAGGGGAGATCAGAAGTCAGGATTCTAGAAGAAGCATTGAGTATTACAAATCTCATGAGTGCCCTCACAAGCAGACCAAGACACACAATCCCCTAGGGACACCAGTCATGTGTCATTTGGGCTGACAACTGGGTATCCTATTTAAACATTCAGTCAGCCTGGCTTGTGATCCAGAGGAGAATGAGTGATGCCCAAAACTAGCAATCATTTTCACCCTTCAACTTGGGAGGGAAAGGGGCTGGTCAATTGAAAGCTGTGATTTTCAGTGTGACTAGAGCTGTGTGATGATTTGGGATGCACAAATTCTCTCTCCTCTCTTCCTCCCCCTTTTCCTTCTTTTCTTCTACTCTCTCTGATTTCTTCCTTCCTTCCTTCCTTTCTTCCTTCTCTTCCTTCCCTCTTTCCTTCCTTCTTTCCCTCCCTTCTTCTTTCCTTCCTTCCTTCCCTTCCTTCCCTCTTTCCTTCTTTCTTTTCTTCCTCCTTTCCATCCTTCCTTCCTCCCTTCCTTCTCTCCCTCCTTCCCTCCCTTTCTCTCTCTCCCCTCTTCTATGTTTCTTTCCTACTTTTTGTCATCTCCTTGATTACCCACTTCACTTGTTCCTGTTTTTTCTTCCCCTCCCCTGCCCCCTTCTTTCCTCTCCTCCCATCTCCTGTTACTCCTCCCTGGTCTCACTATTTCTTCTTTTACCCCCTTCCTTTCACATTTCTTCCCTGCCCCCCACTTTGCTTCACTCCCTCCACATTGCCCTGATCTCCCTCCCCCTTCCCACCTTCCTGGCATAGCCTTCAGCTGCTGAGGCAGAGCTGAGACAACATTGCTTCATGCCCATCACTCACTCTCCCCTGCTCGGCCCCAATTGCTGTAAATCAGTTGAGATAATTCACCATCTGGTCCAACGCATTAGTGGAGAGAGCAAAGGGAACCAGGCTGAGTACAGGCTGCTGGTGAATTGTGTTACAAGGCCTCTCTGCGCCAGTGTCCTGGGGAGCTTCCATCGTTTCTGTAGCTGGCACAGCTCTGGGGCGGTACCTGCTGCCAGCCGTCCCTGCCATGCCCATGTGGGGCCACGAATCAGAAAGGACAAAGGAGCCTTTGGGAAGCCTGACTACAGGTGCTGAGGCTTCTTGGCCGAGCAGCAAACAGGCGGCAGATGGATGAGCTCTGCAGCAGCAAGAGGGTTGGTGGGCAGCTCTCCCCAGGAGGAGGATGTTCGGTACTTAAAGGCCTTGTTACCATAACTGCAGTCATGGGGACCAGTCAGCTGCAAAAATGTGCAACAGTGGTAGGTGAGATGTTACTGAACAATGATCTTCCCCGTACAGGTTCGAGTGAGACCTAATGCCAACATGGTCAGGGTACCTTGGTGACTTGAGAGTTCTCTCTTTCCCATAGTTCACAGCAGCAACAGGGAGCAGCTGTTCTCTGCCCACTGAGGACAGTGAATAAGGCCTTCAACTAAATCAGTAAGTATATGAGTCAGACTAAGCCTTTCCCAGAGCAAATATTGAGAATGAATGGGAACACAGGGGCCTGAGCCTCCCCTTTGAATGGTTTGAGTCCAGGCCCACCTGTCAGAAGGGACTAGGTGACCTCAGAAGGCACCCTTCCATGCTCCAGACTTTGAAATTCTCCCCAGAGACACAATATGATCAAATGCAAAGAAGGCTGTGTTTGAAGCTGGAGGCATCATGATGTAATGGTCAAAGTGCTGGACTTGGGGTCAGGAGGACCTGGGTTCAGATCCTATCTCTGATAGCCCCTAGCCATGTGACCCTAGGCATGCCATTTAATTTCTCTTGGCATCACTTCCTCAGCTCAAAAATTAAGAGGTTGGATGACTATTATGAATATTTTTTATATGACTACACATGTATAATCCATATCAAACTGCTTGCCTTTTCAATGAGTGGGGGTGGGGAAGAGGGAAGGGAGAGAATTTAGAACTCAAAGTTTTAAAAAATGAATGTTAAACATTGTTTGTTACATGTGACTGGGGAAAAATAAAACCCTACAACAACAACAAAATAAGAGGTTAGAATGACTAACCTCTAAGGTTTTTGCACCTCAAAATCTGTGATGGGCTTGAATTCAGACTCTTCTGTCTTGTGAATCTGGATAGGTTATTTAAGTCAAAGGAAGTCAACAAACATTTATTAAGCAGCTACTATGTGTGCTGGGCACTGTCTCAGAGGAGACAGGGAAAGGCAAAAACAATCCCTGCCCTTAAGGATCTCACAAATCTAATGAGGGAGACAACTGGTTAATGACTATATACAAGATAAATTGGAGATGATCTCAGAAAGAAGACATTATAGGTGCTGAGCTAGTAAGAAGCTAGAAAGAAGATGCTAGCATTAAGGGGGGGAACAGTCATGGTTTCTTGCAGAAAGTACAATTTTATCTGAGACTTTAAGAAATCCAAGGAAGCAGGAAGTAAACAGGGACTCAGTTTCCTCAGCTGGAAAATGGGGAGATTGTGCTGGGTCACCTCTGATATTCTCCTAGTTCAGAATCTATAATCATATTACCTAGGTCTGAGTATCGAGTAACTTTGGGCACATCACTTAGTTACTCTGGGCCTCAGGTTCTCCATCTGTCACATTGTGGGGATTGGGTCGGATAGCTTCCGAACTCCCAGTCCTAGCTCTGTGACCTATGATCTTTTGTCATAAGGTTAATTCTGGCTCTGTAGTTCACTGCCTTTGTGACTGTGCAAGGCACTTTTCTGGACCTGTTTCTTCATCTGGATGGTATTTTTCTTTTCATTCTCAAATTGAATGAAGGTACCCAGTATTCAGAATTGCTCACTCAAGATGACAAGGCCAGCAGGAATTTTATCAGCCCCACCTGCTCCCTGAGCTGATGCAGGAACAGTTCAGAAAGCCCTAGTTGAATTTTTGTCTCCTGTGATACTTCTTTCCAATGCCCATCAATTGGCAGGGAGATGGGAACAGATTATCTTCATTACACCCTGCATAGTTGCTAATGAAGCCAGCTAATGCTCATTTTACCTGCCCAAGACTCCTGCTTCCTTTCCAAGGAGGATCCAGATGGAGCAGCTCCAGGCACCTAGTTTTTCGTGCTTCTTCCAAATTTGATCTGAATGGCAAGGTCCAGAACCAGTTAGGGTAAGCTGTAAGGAGTGAGTAATTTGCATCCAGGACCTGTGATTTCACCAGTGAGAGGTACTCTCAGGGAGCAAATTCCTTCTAGCAATTCACATTAGCAACTGGGCAGCCAACTTATAAACTTAGTTTTATTAAACACATATCGTGCGATAAGCACTGTAGTAAGTTCTAGGGGTAGAAACAAAAGCAAAAGATGGTTCCTGTCCCCAAGAAGCTTACAATCTAATGGAGGAGGCTACACACAAACAAGTATATGTAAACAAATTATATACAAGATAAGATGGAGATAATCAATAGAAAGAAGGGGGATTGGGAAAAACTTCTCCTAGAAGATGAGAGTGAGCTGATACTTGAAGGAAGCCAGGACGAAGAGATGAAGAAGGAAAGAATTCCCTCCTCAGAGGGGAACAGCTAGGAAAAAATGCCCTGAGCCAAATGTCCAATCCTCCTCAGACGATCAGTCTGTATCCTTGCAAAAACAAACTCACAACACCAGAAGTCCCACTATTAGGGATGGAGTTAGGAGTCTAGAGTCTCTGATTCTGCACCACCTTATTTCCTCCATGAAATCTGTGCCTCTTTGGTTTCAATGTCTACAGACTTTTTCCTGGGCCCTGTTCACTAGTATCATCTTTTAATAGTCATAGAGTGCACAGTTTGGCTCAGAAAGGAAACTATGAGTTGTCTTTTACCGTTTCTGTGACTTGTTCTCCAATTATATCGTGAGAACCTTGAGTACAGGAGTCACAGCTTATACTTCCCTCTAATACTCAGGGGGCTGGCACACTGTTAGGGCATGGTTTTTTGGCACTCATTGTTTTGTTTTATTTTGTTTTATTGACAGTGGTAGAAAAGAGGAGGGATCTGGAGGACACAAAGAGGATTTAGTTTGTTCCAGATAATCCAATGCCCTACCTGGACTACTTTGGGTATTGCTTCTCTTCTAGTTTCCCGAAGATGTGTTCTCTCTCACAGAAGGATAGAGTGCTTAATGTGAAGTCAGGAAAATCTAATTTTAAATCCCATTTCAAACACTTACTAACTGTGTGACCCTAGAGAAGTCACTTATCCTCTCTCAGGTTTAATTTCCTCACCTGAAAAATAAGGATGGAGGGCAGAGCCAAGGTGGCAGAATAGTAAGGAAGCAATGCAGTTGAACTCCCATCCACAATTCCTCCAGATAGATCTAGAAAACTCACCAAATCAAATCATGATAAGGAAATCCAGAAAAGGTCACAGTGAGTCTTTTGTCTAGCCCAGTTCAGCAAAGGAGATAAACACAGAGATCTGTTTGCACCAGGGACACGAGTCAGGGCAGGAGCATTCCCGTACTCGGGGAGAAGCTGTGTACAAGGGCAAGAGGAGATTCCAGACCCATACCTGCCTGCCACCACACACTTCGGTACTTTGATGAGGCTAACTGTGAACCAGCGACTTTGTTTCCCACTACCCAGTTCTGTGTCACAAATCCATGGCAGACTGAGAAGGGGAGGAGTTCATATTCCAGGTAGGGAGGCCCTGGGCAGTGTACTAAGAAAGGTGAAAATTCAGAAGCAAACAGCAACAATGTAGCTCAGACCCGAGGCACAGAGTAGGATCCTAGTTATAATATCTAGCCCAGCCTACAGAGGAATAACAGCATCTCAGACCAAAGAGAAATCTGATGTTCTCACTCTGAAGCAATATAACTATGTAGTTGGCTGATGGAGGATGAGTCCGATTGCAGTCTGCTCTTACTCAGACCTAAACTCAAAAGCTTACATATCCCCATCCTGTTGTTGAGATCCTAGAATAACACAACCCTCAATACCCCAAGAAAGCAGCAACAGGACCAACCAAGACCTTCTCTCCAATTAGAGGCTAGTGCTAATGTCAAGTCTGAAGTTGGGGTGAAAGCTTGAAAAATGGAGAAAAAAGAAAAAAAAGCCTCCTTTAGCTATTATGGTGGCAGGGGTGATCAAGACATAAATGTAGAAAAAAATTATTTCAAGACATCAACAAGCAATGCCTCAGGTAAAAACACAGCTTGGGCACAAACTCAACTAGAATTCCTGGAAAAGATGAAGCAACAGTTAAAAACATTAGAAAATGATTTTTATAAATAAAATGAGAACACTTGAGGAAAAAAATGGAAAAGAAGTGAGAGTTATGGAAGACAGAATTGGAAAAAGATTGACAGCATGGCATAAGAGGTACAAAACTTTGCCCAAGCAACACACTCTCTGAAAATCAGAATGAGCCAAATAGAAACAAATAACTCCATGAGAAATGAAGCCACAAACAATCAACTTAGAAAGAATGAGGAACTCTTATCAGTGCAATGATAAGCCAGGATTCCAGAGGACGGATGATGAAACATGCTTCCCACCTCTTGATACACACGTGAATGACCCAGAGGAGTGTCATTCTATTTAATGTAGAAATTTATTTTGGTTGATTATATATATTTATAACAGGGTTTGTTTTTCTTCAGGTCTCAAGCTGTGGGGGGGTGAGTTGGGGGACAGAGAGGGAAGTAGACTTTACTGACTGAAAAAATAAAATATAGTTTAAAAAAACTTTAAAAATCAAATGGAGATCATAAGAATAGCACTTGTCTAATGAGATTGTTATAAGGAATAGATGAGATAACACATGTAAAGCACTTTGAAAATCTCAGAACACTACATAAATGCTAGCTATTTTTATAATAATTGTATTATAGAGGTTCCCAAATCAGGTCCATAATCCCTTAAAAGAATTTGGCGTCTGAGATCAAATGGTTGAAGGTCGCCATTGTCCAGACAATGATATGCAGTTGGATGGACAACTGAGAGAGGTCATCCATCAGTACATATATTGACAAATAAACAATGAGTTGGGCTCAATGATGAACACAAAGAAATCAGGCTGGATTGATTAGCTTTGGGAAAATTTCACAGAATTTATAACAATTCTATAGCTCCTCCCTGAAACAAAAGCCTGTCTTTTTAACCCAAGTGCTTATGCTTCAGATGATTTTATGTGGCTAAAACTTTCAGAATACTGTAAGTTTTGAAGAATCAAAGTTGGCGATAAACCAAAGGGAGATGCCTAGAGAGTGTGAAGGATGTCATCTGAGAAGTATGTGACCAAATAAAAAATAAAAAGACAGTCTGGTATTGTAGTAAGATCAAGTAACAATTAATGCTATGTATCCCATTGGTATGGATGCAATGTGAATAGAACTTGAGAAAGGTACATACTACATTGAGGGATCACCGTCGTGCATTTATGAGAGGGCATAAATGAGAGCTTCACAGGAAGAGCACAAATGGATGGTTGCAGTATAGCATCACTAGAGAAGGTAACATCGAGAAGAACACATATCCATTGAGTTTGGAGACCTACTCTCTTTTTGGTGTGGGGGGAGGCAATTGGGGTTAAATGACTTGCCCAGGGTAACACAGCTAGTAAGTGTCTGAGGCTGGATTTGAACTAGGATCCTTCTGACTTCATGGCCAGTGCTCTATCCACTGTACAACCTAGCTCCCTGTATTCTTTTGTTCCTTTCTCTCTCTCCTCTCCCCATAATATAGACAATAATTTGAAAAGGCTTAAAAGAATTTGTGCTAATTGACCAAGTGGCTGAAGTTTTAAAACTGTACTAAGACTTTAGGAACATCATGAATGCATGCATACACATCTGCCTACATATATGTGTATAAATATGCACGCTATGTGTTTATCTCTACTCTTTCCTATTTATACACTTACATACCTTCTACTTTCTAGTATATGTTGATACCTCCTTGACTTCAAGCACCACAAGGGCAGGGTCTACAAGTTTATAGTAGAGATTTAATAAATGTTTATTGAATGGAATCATTCAATCACATCTCAGATTAATGTTTTTACTCTGGAGTTTTTTTGTATGGGTCTCTCCATATTTTATGTGTCTGTCCTGGCTTGGACACCTACCCTGACCACACCTCACCACAAAAGTCAGAGAGGGTCTTTGTCCTTACTTTGTACAGCAACCAATTTAATGTATGGCTAGAAATTATGGAATACTACAGTCTCTGAAAAATCAAAGTTGGCAATCAACCAAAAGGCAATAACAGAGAGGTACAATGAAGAATGACATATTTTTGTAGTTGAGTTGTTTCAGTCATGTCCAACTCTTGGTGGCTCCATTTGGGCTTTTCTTGGCAATGCTACTGGAATGGTTTTCCATTTCCTTCTCCAGATCATTTTATAGATGAGGAAACTGAGGCAAAAGGGTTAAGTGACTTGCCCAATGTCACAAAGCTAGTAAGTGTCTGAGGCTGGATTTAAACTCAGGTCTTCCTGACTTTAGGCCCAGCACTCTATCCATTGTAGCTGCCACAAAATGACTTATATAGTCATTCAAGAAATGATAGACTGTCTGTAGTTGTCCAGGGAATTGAGGCAACTTGGAATAGGAAGATCTATGTTACTGTTTTAGGACTTTGAATGGTTTGCATCCCTTGCACCTTACTTTGTTTGTACAATTCAGATGTCATAGTAATTTATATTCTACTTTCATTGGCCAAGTCTTCACCTCTATCTGTGTTACAATGTTTGATTTCTATTGGGCCATTCCCTGGGTCTGACCACTGATTGGCTCAGAGCTTGTGATAATTCATGTTGCTAACTTTATGAAAAGCCTGAACCAGCATATGCCCCTCAGGTAACCCCAGTCAAGTAACATGAGTGGTGTTCAAAGCATCTCCAGTTGATGAACTATCCAGTGACATCTCTGACACTGTGTATCTCAGAGTTCAGGAGTCCTGAGACACAAGTCTATCTGCACAACAGAAATAGCATGTGTGTCTAAGTGTGTCCTTTGACCAATAAACAGCCCTATGTGATACATTAGGAGTGAGTTCAGCAATATATGTTCCTTGGCTCACCTCCAGTACCTGAGAAGCATGTTATATTGGGCCAATTGATAAACAGAGAGTGTCAGAGCCAGAAGATACTTCATAGGTAATCTAATTCAACTTGCTTCCCCATTTTATATTTGCCTACCATGTATGCAAAAGAAAAACTGAGACCATGGAGGCGAAAAGACATGCCCATCCATAGTTGCACAGCTAGATAGGAGAGACCCAAAATGAGAATTCAAGTTGCCTAATTCCCAATCTAGGGCAGCTAGGTGGTGCAACGGAGAGAGTCCTGTCATCAGGAAGGCTCATCTTCCTGAGTTCAAATCTGGCCTCAGACCCTTCCTAGCTGTGTGACCCTGGGCAAGTCACTTCATCCTGTCTGCCTCAGTTTCCTCATCTGTAAAATGAGCTGGAGAAGAAAATGGCAAACTGCTCCAGTATCTCTGCTAAAAACAACAATAGCAACAAAAGAAGAGGCAGACGTTGCTGAAACAACTTACCGACAAAAATAAAGTCCCAGTCTAAGTCTCTTTCCACTGTACCTCATTCACTAGTGAAAATCATTGTGATTTAGTGTACTTCGCTCCTTCACTGAAAATGAGAGAGCCTGAGTTCTGGTGCTAGCTCTGCACCCTATTATCTGTGATATCTCTGGTCCTCAGCCTTCTCATCTGTAAAATGAGCACTTTGACCACATGGTTTTACATTCCCTTTCTGGCTCTAATATTCTAGAGTCCTATGATTCTATAATATAAAATATATTAATTACTGAGCCAATTGGACCAGAAAAGAAAAGCAAAAAAAGAAGGGGGCACCTACTACAGCCCAAAAGTAAAACAGAAAGAATCTGAAAGGAAGTACAGGGGGAAGCCTGGGTATCCCAGCAAATTAATTGGGAATGAAGAGAAATCACAGAGCCCAGTGCTGGGGCAGAGGTCAGGCACATAGCCGGGTACTAATTAGCCTCAGTAGCTTTGGCTACCTGTCACCAAAAGCAAGAGACATGCAACTTCCATCCTTCCTTGGCATCGGGGAGCACAGAGAGGGGAGGGAGAAGGAGTTGAAAGAGGTTGCAGAGCCAGAAAGGAGGAGCTGGGAAAGCCTACTATCCTGCTGGACCCTGGCTTTTCCCGTTGACCTCCTCTCCATTCCCTTCCCTCCTCCTCAATAGTGGTGATTCCTACTCACTGCCCTCCCCCCATCCCAGGCTTCTGTTTGGGTTGTTCCAAGTGTCACATTATGATTTAATCACCATATCTGGCATATTATGAACAACTCTGGGCAGTACATTTATGAAGGGCAAGTGATAAGCTGGAAATAATCCAAAGATGGGTGACGTGGGTGGTGAAAGGACTAGAGACTGGGCCATATGTTTATCAGCTGAAGGAACCGCATATGTTTAGTCTAGAGAAAAAGATGTTGGAGGGCAGCTATGATCACTGTTTTGAAATTTTCAAAGGGTTGTTAAGGAATTTATTCTTCTTGGCACCAAAAGGGGAAAAACTAGGAACCATGAGGGGAAGTTGCAGAGAGGTATATTTTGAGCTGGTATAAAGAAAAGTATTCTAGTAATTAGAGATGTCCCAAAGCAGAAAGGGCTGCCTCTGGATGTGTAATGAGTAGCCACACATTTGGGGACCTTAAACAGAGGCCGAATGACTGCTGGTCACAGATAACAGAGACAAAATTTCTCTTCCAATACTGGTTGAATTAGAAGAAATCTGAGGTCTTTTCCATCTCTGAGATATTTATCTACATTTAATTATGTTTTATTTGAGGCTTCTGGAAATTTCTCCCATCTACTTTGTTAAATTACTCCACCACCAGTGTCGTACAGTGGAAAAAACATTTGGGCTGAGATTAAGTAGGTCTAATTTCATTTATTTCCCCTCAGCATTGAGCCCTACAGTTGGTAACACAAAGTTATGTAGTGTCAGTTGTAGGGTCTAAACTAGCTCCCTCCCTGTCCTGAAAGCTGCTGGATGATAATAAGACATATTTTTCAGACTTGTGACTTTATTAGCATATCAGTCAATCATGTATTAAGAGCCTACTCTTAGAAGAATAGAAGAAGGGCATTAAAGGCATGTGGGACAGTAAATGCAAAATGATGGAGAAGGGAAATGGAGCATCTTGCATAAAGAACAGTGAGAAGACCAGTTTGGCTGGACCAAAGAGGGAGTGAAGGGGAGTAATTAATAATAAGACTGGAAAAGTAGGTTGGAGGGATGTTGTGAAAGTCTTTAAATGCCAGTGCAGGAGTACATATTTACCCAGAGAGGTAATAGGAAGCCATTGGAGTTTATCGGGTGGGGAGATGAGTGACACAGTCTGATCTCTGCTTTAGGAAAATCGTTTTGGCAAGTTATGTGAAGGATGGTTTGGAATGGAGAGACAATTTAGGAAGGGAGATCAATTGGGAGGCTGCTGTAAAAGTCCAGTCAAGAGATGACAAGAGCCTGGACCAGGGTGGGGGCCATTTGATTAAAAGGAAGGGGACAGATGGGCAGGGAACTTCTAGTGAGTAAGGTATATTAATATGGATCTGCAACTCTTCTGTGACTTAGTTTTGGACACTGGGGCACTGAGAGGTCACATGGTTTGCCCAGGCTTAACTACCATAAGCTGGCTGTTATAGTTACCAGTGCCCTGGACGTTCATTTGGAAGTTCAAGTTCCAACAGGTACTTGAACTGTGTGACATGAGGCAAGGCATTTTAAACCATCTGAGCCTCCGTTTCCTCATCTGAAAAAATGAGGATGATAATACATGCCTTTTGTTGTTGTTGTTCAGTTGTTTCAGTCGTGTCCAACTGTTCATGACCCCATTTGGGGTTTTCTTGGCAAAGATACTGCAGTAGTTTAGCATCTCTTTCTCCAGTTCCTTTTACAGATGAGGAAACTGAGGCAAACAGGGTTAAGTGACTTGCCCAGCATCACACATCTAATGTTTTAGACCAGATTTGAACTCAGGAAGATGAGTCTTCCTGATTCCAAGCCCGGTACTCTATCCACCATGTACCACCCAGCTTTTATTTATTAAGCACATGAAGTAGCACACCTGAATCTGCTGGGATATAGATCAAAAGCTTTTTAATTAGTTGGTATAGTAACCTGAATTGAGATATACATCACTTTACCTTCTGATCGTTCATCCACTATGCCACCTTCCTGATCCTTTCCAGGCTGCACTCCCGATTGTCCAGATTTTCTCTACACAATGAACTACTATTGATATCTTCATCATCTCTTCCCTTTCATCTCCCCCCCCCAACTTGGAGCTACTTTTTCTGTATTATTTTGCCCATTAAAGTGTAAATGCTTAGCATAGTGTCTAGCTCATAGTAAGCATTTGATAAGTGTTCGTTGACTTGACTTACTGCTCCTGACTGTGTGACCTTGGGTAAATCATTGCCCCCTTTGTCTCAGATACCTGTCTGTAAAATAATAGGGTTGGACTAAATAGTCTTGAAAGTCCCCTCTGGCTCGGTCTGACATTCGAGCTCTAATTGCTTATGTTCTTAAGTGTGGGACTCTAAGAACCTGGTCATGGGCTTCAGGGCACCTGTCTGCAGGCATCTGAATCATGCTCACAGCCTGTGGAATTGGAAACACTTCCAAGAGGAGGAAATATATTCTGACTCGAGCTTCTAGGTCCTTTGTTGTAAACCCAAGTCTGAATAATACTGCACCTGTCACATGGGCCTCCTTCATTCTTCCAGATGAGGAAAAGGTCAGGAGTTGTGTCTTCTCCTCAGCTTTGACCAAATTTACAGTGATGGAGCAGCAAGAGGAAGCTGGGGATCCTGAAGAATCGCTAAATTGGCTTGGTAACAGACAGAACGCAGATTGAAAAATGGAATCAGATATATTTTCCTATACATCAGTAAAGAGAGAATTCTTCCTTATGTATTTTTCCTGTTACACACACACATACACACACACACACACACACACTCACGCACGCACACTGTGTGCACATGTGTGCATGTGGGTGTTTATGTATATGTAATGCTGCTTTGCTTCACTCATGCCCAGATAAGGTAACATGGAAACTGCCATGTAAGAGATGCCGGGGACCTGAATTTGGGAGAAGCCATTCTGCATTCCCCTACCAGAAGGGTGGGAGTAGCCTCTTTCCATTGTCTGCATAGTCAGAATAGGCTGATCATTTAAAACCCCCAGATAGGATCATTCTTTTTCCTCACCAAGCTCAGTTTATGGTTTCCAGAGTATAGGTGAACAGCTCCCTATCTCCCACTCCCCTTCCCCAACAGCTCTGAAAGAGGAGAATGATCCCCCTATAGGACCTGTGGCCCTGATAAACTGGCTTAAGGTTTTGCCTTGATTTGTTTCATTTCTCCTTATTAATTCTTGATACCGGTGGTAGAAGTCCCTGACATGAACCATGGAGAACTTGGAGTGGGGGGTGCCAGGCCAGAAGCTGCTGTTAGCCCAGCAGGGAAGGCCTAAGGTAATAGGGTGCCTGGGGCTCAAGCCTAATGGGAGCTTTGGACTTGGAACCTGTTATATAGGAACCTCATGAGTTAAACTGTGAATTTACTCCCCCTCTCCTCTGTAGAGATGGAGGCAGTTCAAGGGAATTTTACCTCCCCCGTGTGTTGTGGAGGGGTAGGGGATTGTGTTGGGGTTGATGTGTGTATGCTTGTTCTTGCTATGTCTTTGAAGTAAATATTCCTTCATAAAAGAATTTGTTAATTTATAATATGCAACTGGTGCGCAAAGGACCCCTTAAAGTTGAGCAAATACAACTGGTGGGAGCTGTAAAAAATGGCAAAGGTCCCCTAATGCCCCTTAATGATACCAGAAAATGCTGAAAGAGGGGTGAAATGTGGCATACCCAGCCTGCAGCCCATATGAGCCAGGGTAGTCAATGCCAGATAGATAGAGCTATAGACAGATCGATGGATAGATAGATAGATAGATAGATAAAGACAGATAACACGCAGATAGATAGATAAAGACAAACACAGACAGATAGATAAGACAGACAGAGAGATAGACAAATAGATAAGACAGACATAGATCAGACAGACAGAAACAGACAGACAGATAAATAGATAGATAGATAGTGATAGCAGACACACATACAGGCAGTGTATACAGAGAGAGCTCCCTGAGGAACTATAACTGCCTCATCAAACTAGGAGCTACTGAGCACCAACACCAGGCTTTCCCCTTGGGACTGAGAGTAGAGACTGTGTCTTGTCTATTTTGTCCTAGGAAAAAAAGCAGTATTTCTCTCATCAGACTCATGATTACCTGAAGGTAGAGACTGTGTTTTCCCCATCAGATTGGGAACTCCCTGAGAGCAAGGGACTGGATATCCCCCACCAGACAGAGAATTCTCTGAAGGCAGGGATCCCGCTCAAGGTCGCACCCTGATATGAGCCTTGATGATTTGTTAAGATTTGTCAAGATTCAATCCTCCTCCTGCTTCCTTATCTCTGCTCTCTTAGTGTTTGCCCTGTTGTCTATTGGATGTTTGTATGAGAATTAATGAATTGTATTATGCTAACTGAGAACTTACGCTCGGTGATTAAAGGGAGCATCTGTTTCTGGAAAAGATGTCTTGTTTACTGGGAAGAAACCACTACTTTTCACTCAACCAGCAACCAAGAGCCTTGTGGGAATGCCCCCTCCCCAGGCTGAACCAAGCTTTGTGGGTGGTGGGAAGGCTGTGTGAAGCTGAGGGGCAGGGGGAGGGGATCTTGCCAATCCTCTGTTCTATTTCCCTGAATTGCTTGCACTGTCCGAAGTCAGTACCAAAGTGTTTGTTGGGAGCATCAGCAAACTTCCTGCCACTCCAGAACCCAAACTCACAGTCATCCTCTACTCTTCTTGTTCAGATCTCTCCTCTTCTCTGCATTTACAGGGCAAACACTCTGCCTTAGCCTCTTATTGTCTTTGCCTAGACTGCACATAATTCTCACTTTACATAAGAGGACTGTTTTGCAGATCTCTACATAAAGCAATTTTTATGTAATATGAATTTGCCTGTTGTATGAAAGGGAGAGAGAGGAGGAAGGCAAGAAGGGGGCTCTTCCCCAGTGGAGGGAGGGGGCCAGAACAAATTCGGGAGACACAGAGGGGCTGGGGACGGATACAAGGTACCCACTATTGGAGGGACTGGATATCGACAGCAGAGCAGACTCTTAGGCAGGTGGGCAAAACGGGCAGCAGAGGTCTCAAGCCAAGCTAATCTGGCAGTGGCAATGGGAGTGGTGGTCTTCTGCACGTTAGTTCTGCTTTCACTTGAGCGGAGGTTGAGGGTTTTTTTTGGCAGGTGGGCTGAGCACCAAGCAGAGGGGCAGGGGGAGAGAGAGAGACAGAGACAGAGACAGAGACAGACAGAGAGAGAGAGAGAGAGAGAGAGAGAGAGAGAGAGAGAGGGAGGGAGAGAGAGAGAGAGAGAGAGAGAGAGAGAGAAAGGGAGGAGAGAGAAGAGAAAGGAGAGAGAGAGGGGGGAGAGAGAGAGAGAGAGAGAGAGAGGAGAAAGAGAGAGAGAGGAGAGAGAAGAGACTACTGTCTAGTCTAGTAAAGTTAACAGATATTTTTGAGGAATGTGGATTTCTTTAACAATTCTTTAAGTCAGGTTTTCATAAAGGAAGAATTGTTTGTATTGCTATAGTCTTTGAGTAAATCTCCATGCCTCAGTTCTCTCCCCAGTCCAATCCAGCCTTCACTCAGCTGCTGAAAAGATATTCCTCAACCACAGGGCCGACCATGTTATTCACCTGCCTAGGAAGTTCCTCATTGCCACTAGAATAAAATACAAACTCAGAATCATAGATTTTGAGGTTTAGAAGGCACTTCAGCTGCCAAATAATCTTCCTAATCCATTCCCAGAAGGAATCTTCAGCACCACATAAAACTAGCCCCTACTTGAAGACCTCTGCCCCTCCTGAGGCAGCCTACTTTTGGACAGCTTGAATTGTTCTTAGAGTTTGTTTTGTTTTGTTTTTTTTCCCAACATCAAGCTTGGTTGATGCCATCTGAAGCCAAACAGAACAAGACAAACCCTTCTTGTACAGGGCAATCTTTTAAAGACATACTTTTCATGTTGTCCTGAACCTTGACACCTTCCCCCTCCCACCTTCACAATCCACCTTCACGATCCAGTCCTAGCCCACCATTGCAGTCTTATTGCACATGATTTGGCTTCACACATACTATGTTCCAGCCAAAATGACCAGCTGCTGTCCTCGTTCCATGAAATTTCATCTCTTGCTGGCGGTACTCTGATTTCAATGCACTCCCTTCCCATGTCCGCTACATGGAGTCCCTGCTTCCTCTGAGATTTAGTTAAGATATTTCCTCCTACTGGAAGCCCGTGCCGATCTTTCCACTAGGAATTACTTTGTAAATATTCATATATATTTAATTTTCTGTATGTATGTTACTTTCCCCCAATAGAATATCAGCATATTTAGGGTAGGGATTGCTTTTTTTTCTCTTTGTTCTTATATCCCTGGTGCCTAGTACAATGACTGCAACATGGTAGGCAATTAATAGATGTTTGTTAAATGAACAAATGAATGAATGAATGAATTCACAGGGAGAAGGGCAGAAGAAGTCATGAGGCTGTGACCCAGAGAAGTTCTGCAGTGCCTCTGATCAAATTTCATTCATGCTTGTGGAATAAGTGTAGGGAGGGGCAGAGAAATAAAAATACTGCATCTCTTCTGATGTTGAAGGGAGAATTACTGGAAGAAGAGACGGACTCTGTTCTCCACTGGAATCTCTCATGCCCTTGATCTTTCCCTGGTCCCCACCTGTTAATCATCAGTGTGGCCCACCTTTTGGATTACATCAGTCTGAAAGTAAAACCCCCACCATCTGTCTCTTCTGAGTGCTATTAGGGAAAGTCATGAAACTGAGATAGCTTGATCCATGAAAAATGTAGACTTACTACGAACAATGTTGTAAAACATTTGAATAATCAGTCTCAGAGTTCCCAGTGCCACTTCCAGTCTCCCTCTGTCATCAGTCAGTATCCTCCCATCCAAATTTATCACCCAGTTCAGAACTTGGTGGCTATCATATCCAGACTCCCAGGACATTGCCCTTCCTATCTCAATTAGTTCAGTGTGTGGGTCAGAGTCTTCCTCTTCATCCCTTTGTACCCTCTGCCATCCGGTGACGCTACCCCACTTACTTTTCTTTACACATGATACTCCATATCCTGACTCCACCCCTGGCTCTTGTGATATATGAAAAGTCCAAGAGATGTAATTTCTGGGTAATTAAAAATAATTATAGCTAATGAATAATTAACAAAAGAGGACAGCAGTACTCTTGGAAACCAAAGACAAATCATGGAGGCCACTCAATGCTTCTATGCCCTTGGAAGAATGGGTGGTCCCAACAGTTAGAAATCAACTCTAATTGGTTAACAGTTAATGAGAGAATGAATATTATAATGAGGTGGGTCCATTCTAATGAGGATCTGGGTACATAATTCTGATCATGTCCCTCATAGACAAAGAGACATTTATCTAAAGCCAAATCACTCCCCTGGGCAGTCTATAGGAAAGAATCTACCCAGTCAATTAACAATGGTGGAATAAGAATTCCACCTAGATTAGATTCTCTATGTGAGGTGTTCTAGTTGGGTGGGGAGAGAAGCTTGTACAGGAAGAATTTGAGCAATCTCACCTATCATCAATGTCCTTCACTAGGACTGGTATTTGAATAGGGAAATAAAAGAAAAAAAACTAGATCTCTCCAATATTAATTGGTTGTTAATAATCATTTCTCTCACTCTCCCTTGTGTCTGAAATGCTCTCTCTTTTCACCTCCACCTCTTCTTTTCACTGGCTTCCTTCAGGACTCAGCTTAGCTCCCACCTTCTTCAGGAGGCCTTTCCCTGTCCTCCCCCCTAGCCCTGGCCCCCACCAAATCACACCTCAGCTACTAGTACTTTCCCTCTGTGACTACTTTCCATTGACTATGTATGTATGTGTGTGTATGCATATACTAAATATATAATATATATATATATATATATATGTAATAGTAATGATAACTGCCAACATTTATATAGCATTTAACTATGTGCCAGGCATAAATACTTTACAATCATTATCTCATTTGATCCTCACAACAATTCTGGAAGTTAGATGCTATTATTAACCCCACTTCACAGATGAGGAAAATAAGGCAAACAGAGGTTAAGTGACTTCCCCAGGATCACAAAGCTAGTAAGTATTTGAAGTTGAATTTGAATTCAGGTCTTCCTAACTTCAGGTCTGGTACTCTACCCACTGAACAACCTAGCTGCCCCTATATGTATATAATGACTTAATTATTTTTATATTGTCTCCTCTGTTAGACTGGAAGCTCCTTGAAGTCAGGGACTGTTTTGGCCTTTCTTTGTATCCCCAGCACTTAGCACACTGCCTGACCCATTGCATGTGCTTAACAAAAACTTGTTGACTGATAGACAAATAATGTCTCTAATACATATTAGCTGCGTGGACCTGGACAAGTCACTTATTTGCCTCAAGTGACAGCCTAAGACCACAAGTCAGAAGACTTTTTCAGTTCCACATTGGTAAGAGTTTTCTCACCAGATATTCTCCACACTAGAGGTTCTCAAAGTGTGGTCCCCCACTTCAGGGAGTCTCTGAAGTCAAAACTATTTTCATAATAATACTAAGGTGTTTTAATTGCCAACATATTAAATATAGATGGATATGGAACAGAGAAACAAAATTTCTTTGGGATCCTCAATCATTTTAAAGAGTATAAAGAGTCCTCAGACCTTAGAAAATCTATGTTCCGCAGCAATGAATTTTCATTTCTATGTCTTCTCTCTCCATCTACCAACCCCTCCCCCACAAAAGACCCTATGGAAAGTCTAGGTTAGGGTACTGGGGCAAATTCAAAGATAAAAGATAAAGCATCCCTGTCTTCATGGAGCTTACAATTTAGTTAAACATGCTGTTTTGAAGTTTTAATCAATTTGAACAATGTCAGGAGGAAAACAGTATTCAGAAGGAAGAGAAGGAATCATTATTGAGTAACAACCACCCAGAATCATTCAGTTCTCTCTTGAAGGGGAAATACAAGCTGGAGTAGGATGAGGAAACACTAACCTATGTATGAAGCATCAGTTGCCACACCAACCCCACAGGCAAACCCAGACCTGAAGACCTACTTCCTCCTTCCTCTAAACTGATAATTCTATATTGTAATATGGACTTGAAATGCCATCTAGATATCACTTTTGGTATTGCCAATTTGCAATTTCCCAAGATCTGGAGTCATATACTGCTCTTCCGGGATGACCAGATTTCTGGTGGTGGGGAAAATCAATGGCATAAGACCTCAAGCCCATCTGATGGAGAGTAAAAGATAGCCCTTAGTAAGTTTCACAGTCTTTGCCCAACTCCTCATGTCTTCTCCCCTCTTTTTCTGGAGAATCACCTCTCCAAAAAGCCATGACTAATTCTTTAAATTCATTATCTAAATCATTTAACAAACATAATGAACACGCACCATGTGGAGGACCCCAAGCTAATGGCTGTGTAAAGCATAAAGTTAAGTTGATCATTAATCCTGTCATCATGGAACTGACTCTACTGCAGGACCAGGGGAGCTAAAATGCGTACAATCGACTATAATAAAAGTAGACTGTGATAAGCGCTGAGTTCCATCGATCCCTCCTGTTCTCTCAATCCATCATCCGTGATAGGACCAGCTATTTCAATGATATGCTTCTCCAGCCTGAAATGCTCCACTCTCTTGACCTTCATCTATTACCAAATTCAAATTCAACATTTATTATGCACAAGGCCCTGGAGACAAAAAGAAATAACAGTCTTGCCATGAAGGAGCCTGCATTCTAATGAAGGATGCTGCATGTCACCAGTGATACAATGTACCATACTGGGAAGAATGCTGAATTTGGAAATAGAGGACCTGGGTTCAAGTCCCAGCTCTGCTATATATTACTTGCATTACCTTGGGTGAGTCACTTCACTTCTCTTGCCTCAGTTTCCTCATTTGTAAAGCAAGGGGATTGGGCTTGATAAAATCCTGTAGATAATTAGTGGCGGGAGAAATTGTGAAAAACTGGGGAAATCAGGAAATGTTTTGTGTAGAAGGTGGAACCCTGACTGAGCCTGGATCAAACCCCAAAGTCAAAGAGTCTGAAGGTGAGGGGGGAGTATATTCCCAGCAGTGGGCACAGACAGCACAATGTTTCAGAGTGAAAAATGGAATGCTGAGTTAAGGGAATAGCATGGAGGCCAGTTTGGCTGAAATGTAGCATGCATGAAAGAGACCAACGTGAAATGGGCCTGGGAATGTAGATTGGGGCCAGTGTGAAGCGATTTAAATCCTAAATTTAGTTTACATTTTATCCTGGAGGTGAAAGGGAGCAACTAAGGCGTTATGAACAGAGAAGTGTTGTAATCAGATCTGTGTTTCAGGAAGACTTAGACTAATACATGGTTCTGGGTAACTTTCCTTATTTCTCTCCTTTGTACAATACTGGAGAAAGTCATTAAGTTTCATTGGCTAGGCACACAACAAATTTAGACTATCTAATCTTAAAGAATCCTAATTGTTTCTCAGTAATCTTTCTATGAATCTGTGGTTGATAGCAATATTCCCCACATCAACCTTTTCAAAACCTTGTTCTCAGTTCTCCAACCCCCAAATCCAAGAATCCTCCCACTCCCTAGAAGATGTTCTCACTACCCACCATCCCTCTTCTTTTACTACTGGAAAGGTTGAGATCCTTTGCAAGCTCTTTTATATTTCATCCACCCCTCTCTCTATGCGTTTACCCATTTCTGTTTCCTTCCCTCCAGTTTCAAGGGATAAGGTGGCTCTCTTCCTTTCTAAGGCTAGCCCCTCTGCTTTTGTCTTTGCTACCATCCAATCTCCTCCTTCCTCTATTTCTCTTCCATTTTTACCTTCAATATTTTTCTCTCTACTATCTCTGCTCTTAATCTTCTATCAGGTCTCTCTTATGGTTAAAACTAACAAATAAAATATTCAACCCAGAAAGAAGATATTTTATAGAACTAAACAAAATAATAAAATTCTTTAGAGGAATAAAAGGAAAATAATGGGGGAAAGTAGTTATAAATAGCACTTCCACATCTCAAATTAAATCATGAAGCAGAAATCACCAAATTTATTTGTTACTTGTTTTAAAAAAAGTAGAACAATGAAGCAGATTTAATCGAATTCAACTGAACTCAACTACTCAGAGCTTGGTAACCTGTCACTATATATTACTTGAGAAAGAGTCTTTATTAGACAAAAACTTGTTGGGAAAACCAAAAATCCGTCTGGCAGTAATTAGATTTTGACCAACATTTTATACCATATGCTATAATAAACTCAAAATGGATATTCAACCAAAACATTAAAGGTCACACAGACTGAACCAACTCATGCATCTTTCACAGCTATGGCTAGAAGGAAAATTCTTAATCAGACAAAGGACAGAAATGATCCTAAAAACTAATAGATTATTTTGATTATATGGAATTTGAAGGCTTTTGAGACAAGGCAACTAGGACAAGAAAGAAAGCAATCCACTACATAATGAGATTTGGAGATGAAATATCACTACTCACAGTCAGATATCTAAAATACATAGGCCACTATGATTCTTAGGTTACAGCAGAGGGTTGATGGGGGCCCTGAAAAAGGCTGCTCTCCAGACTTGGCATACTCAAGGGATACCAAGTACCCAGAATTCCTTGAACTATGAGTGGAATGCCTGGGTCTTGCATCACTTGACACAAGCAGAGTAGTTTAGGAAGATGGGTGAATGGCATGGTTTTTATGAAGAGGGATGGATTTGTGCTTAGGCTAATTTGAGTGGCTACCAACCTCAGATGTCACAATTAGGGAGGTGCTAGAGGATGGGCAGAAAGGCTTTACCCAAGTTCCCTTTCCATCTCAACCACTCTCCAGTATGGCATGGGTCCAGAAATTTCCAACATGGAAATTTCAAGATAAAAATACTCCAGAAAAGAGGCAGGTCAGAAAGTGGGAGCTGTTTAGAGCAGAGCTGCCTATCTATGACATCTATGTCTTATGGATCTCAAAGGAACATAAAAATTATCACAGCGTCTTTGATTACCCTGAAAGTGGATAGTGACAAATAATAATAAAAACTGACATTTATATGGCAAAGTGCTATAATAATAATAACTGACAATAATAACTAGCATGCATGTAGCATTTATATAGCAAAGTGCTATAATAACTGACATTATAATAAGTGCTATAATAATAACTGACATAATCATACCTGACATTTCTATAGCATTTACCGTATGGCAACGTGTTGTAATAATATCGGAAATAAGTGCTATAATAATGACATTATAAGTGTTATCTTAATAACTGGCATTGCCAAGACTTCCATAATAACAGTAACTATGACAAATGACATTTACATAGCAAAGTGCTATGAGTACATTGTAAGCACTATTTTATTTGATCTTCAGAACAATTCTATGAGGTATTAACCTCATTTTACAGATGAGGAAACTGAAGCCAAGGGAGGTTGAGAGATTTGTCCAGGATCCCACAACTAGTAAGGGGCAAGGGCAGGGTTCAAATCCAAGGACCCTTTCCAATATACTGTGCTGCATCACATGATATCTCCTATGAAGGTAGATTGGAACTCAGATGCAAAGGGCTTTAAATATCAGCATAGCATGTATTTCTGCAATATGCTTCACCACTAGGGCAAGCCAAGGAGCACTCACTATAGCAGATTAAGGACTCTGAACTACTGTATACTTTGTATATATCTCTGGACAGAAAGCACCCACAGGGTCCTGGCTGTGTAAAAGAAATGTTTTCCCTTTCTGTTTGCTCAGTTGTACACATCCGTCCATATGTCACATGTTTATTTTTCATAATAGAGCTCAAAATCACTCCTCTATTTCTCCATGTTGAAGTTCCCATGCCTGCCAAAGGGGATTTATGACCCTAATCTGTTGTTATGGAGGAGTTGATTGAAGGCATAGCCAACTGACCATTGCCTAGTGAGCCACTGGTTTTCCACAGCCTTTTGGGTAGGGCAGAAATCTGATACCTGGTATCCTTCCAGGTGCCTATCGTGAGGAATGAACTTACCCCATAGGGAGACAATTTTGGCCTATAAGGACAGTCCTTCCCTTCCTTCTGCTCTCCTGTGCAGGCAGAAGGTTGGAGAAGAACATATACATACAATAAATACTCTACAGTGACATTGCTGAAGAATACTTCCTTTCCTGCTCCATCACCAACTCTCTCCTTTCCTCTTCTTTGTGCTGTCCACTCTAGAACTGACATCTCCTCCTGGAGACTTTCTAAGGTGTTAGATCCTAGCTGTCCTTCCCTGGCAATGTGGTATAGGATTCGAGAAAGAATACTAGATTTGAGGTCAGAGGATGTGAGTTCAGATCCTAACTCTGCCACTAACTACTTGTGTGACCTTGGGCAAGTCCCTCAATGTGGATGAGGCATCAGTTTCCCCATCTATAAAATAAGAGGGTTGAACAAGTTGACCACTAAGGTCCAATCCAGATCTAAATTATCCCACTTTGGACTCATCAGCTCTCCCCATCCCAGAAACTTGCCCCTTTTCCTCACTGCAACATGTAACCCATCGGTGAAAGAAGATGAAGCTATCAATAAAGAAATCAAATGGGTCAGTCCTAGAGTGATTGCTCCCGGGCACCGGGAAAGTTCAAAGAAAAGCTAAAATACAATCCTTGCCATCTAGAGGCTCATATTCTAATGGGGCAGACAACATGTAGGTAACTATATGGGATGTTCAGAGATGACTAGCACTTCAGGAACAAGGGCTTCCCAAGCCCTTTTCAGGGCTGCTCATCCACCTTTGGTGTCCACCTCTCACCCAACTCTCACCTGTGGCTCCAAGATGGTGTAGCATGTGCAGAGGCCACATGCCGTAAAACCCTCTCAGCAGATGGGCTAAACCAGGTTGTGGGTAACCAACAGGCCTCAAACCCACTAGTGTGATAGCATATGTCTACCCCAATCATATGGAGACTTCCCCTAGCAAAATGGGTGGATGAGAACAATTTTTTCCAATGTCCAAGAAGGTGGATGGGGTAGGTGCTGTGGGGACCTTTGAGCTTGGTCAGACATCAATGATGCCAAGGTCGTCCACTGCATCCTGGACCAGTTGTCCCAATTTTTGTCTTGCCAGAGGACTCCAATGATACTGGAAGAAAGAGTAAGGCTGGTGACTTTATGCAACTTTTGTCCTCACTTAAATTTAATTGGTGCATAAGTCAAGACATCACCTATGATATCATCGGTCCTCTTCAAAAACAAAGGTTGAATGACAACTAAATACAAGATAGACATGGTGCAAATGGGAGGTATCTCAGACACTAGAAACTGAGGAAAGTGGGCAAGGATGCTTGCAGAAGGCAGGATTTGAGCAGAATCTTGAAGGAATTCAGGGAAACCAAGAGACAGAGAAGAGCAGAGAGACAACACATTCTCTCTTACATCATAGGTAGCTGGTACATGTTTCATAGGCTAACTCCCCTTAGATCATAAACCCCTACATTTTTAGTCATGCCTATTGCCTAGCACAAAACTCTACCCACATTTGGTGTCCAGTAAGTGTTTGTGGAAGGGAAAGAGAATAGGTTGGGTGATAGTGGAGACAGTGGCGAGAGCTCTGGATCTGAGGTTGGGAAAATTAGAGAGTTCAAATCCTGTCTGAGAAACATTCTCATTGTGTGACCCTGAGTAAATCATATAACTTCTCTGAGCCTCAATTTCCCCAGCTGTGAAATGGGGATTATAATAGCAACTACCTAAAAAGGTTACCATAAAGACTAAAACGTTGTTATTGTTGTTCAGTTATGTCTGACTCTTCATGACCCCATCTGGGGTTTTCTTGGAGAAGATACAAGAGCGGTTTGCCATTTTCTTCTCCAGCTCATTTCACAGATGAAAAAATTGAGGCAGACAGGATTAAATAACTTCCCCAGGATCACACAGCTAGTAAGGGTTGAGGCCAGATTTGAATGCATTTTCCTGACTCCAGACCCGGCACCATCCAAAGACCAAAAGGAGATAATAAATATCAAGCATTTAGTGAATGTAACAATGCTATATGTTTCCATTATTGTCACTCTAGATTGTGGTCCCATAGTTTTCAAGGAACGTGCTTGTATATGTGTTTCTATGCGCACACATAAACACACATACACAAGCTCATGCCTTGCAAATAGGCTCATACCTTTCTCTCTTTCCCGATAGCGACAGTTTCCTGAGGCCCCAGGGGGAAATCATTTTAAACATAACGATTTCTTTTTACATATGTCTATTGACTTTTCTCCAAGTTCTATTGGCATTTTCTGATTCTTAACCAACAAATAGCCCAGTGACACAGTTTTCAAGCAGGCAATGATAAGCATATTTATCACTGCCCATGGCACTTGAGCAGGGACTCAGGCTACATCCTGGATCGGGTGTTGATCAGCTCATATGAAGAGTAGCTGGTCCAATTCCTCCTCTTCTCCAACCTTACTATATATTTCTCCCTTCTATACATTCTTCTTACTTCTAACACACAGAACCCCATCTCTTATTTCCATGCCTTCTCCCTGGTTGTTCCTCATGTTCCTCCTCACCTCTGTCTCACACCTTCCTCTAAAGCTGAGCTCAAACAACTTATTTCACAAGAGGAGTTTCCCAATCCTTGAAACTGCTAATGCTTTCCTCCCAAAATTACCTTGTATTTATTTTACATGTATTTCACATATTCTTGTGTTATCTCTTCTTATACAATATAAACTCCTCATTTTTGTATATCTGTCCCCCACATTTAGCACAGTGCCTGGTATATAGTAGTTTAACAAATGCTTGTTGACATTTGTGTATATATAGACAAGATCCTCTCAATGGTACTCACTTACCAGCCAATACCATAGGGCACTCCCTCTGCCTTTCAGAAAGCAGGTTACCTCTCCCCTTAGCTCTTCCCTTTGGTTGGAAGGTTTATGGTCACGCATTTCCTTCTGGAGGTGAGAAGGAGTCAATGGAGTTTGTTGAATTGGAGCTGGGCATGGGCTTTGACCTGGTCAGATCTTCTTTAGGAAGATAATTTTGACAACTGAGTAGAGAATGGACTGGACTAAAAGGACACTTGAGGTGTCCAGGCATGAGGTGATTGAAGAGCCTACTCAGGGCTGGTGGGAGTGTTAGAAGAAAGAAGGGGGGTGAACACAAGATAGATCTTTAATCAAACCTAGCTCTTACAAACCCAATTTTCTTATATGCCATTCCTACTTCCTCACATAGCACATGGGTGGGTCACTAAATTGCTAGAGTCCAATGTAATGGTAGTGGCATCATCTCAGATGATGATAATTGATTATCACAGAAAGGCTGAAAATTTTCACTTAACAATAATCTTGTGAAAATATGACTTATTTGGGTCTCACTCCAAGCTTTCTACAAGCTTATTTCCCCCTACTCTGCTACTTTTGTCTGCTTTATGAGGGAATACTGTTCTTAATCTGTCATCTTTCTGTACCATGTTTGACAAATGCATTTGTGTCCTAAACCAACATCACCATTGGATGATGTGTTGATTTGGCAAGGAAACTGATTCTTTACTAGCTGACGCAGTTAGAGGGCTCTTTTGGTCTCTGCATTCTATGACTTTTCAATCAGTTCATTTTTTTAAAGAACTGGTATTAAAATCAATTCCTTTAACTTTGCCCTTTCTCCCCTTCCCTCCTCCTTTTCTAATAAAATATTTGTTTAAACAGGTGGGTTTGGGGCCATTGTTATAACATTCAGCACCTTCTAATCTTTATCCTTTTTTCCCCCACGTGGCTTTGATAGTCATCCTTGCTCCAACCAGGTAATGATTTGTTTTCCCAAAGGTAGCAGATACTATGAATCCCACAACCATATTGGGAACCAGTTCTTTCTATGCTGAGAGGCAGCATGGGGTAATGGATAAAGAGTTGTCTGCTGAATAAGGAATTTATCAAGCATTTATTATGTACTCATTTTGTGCCATCCACAATGGTGCTTAGTGTTGGAAATACAAATATAAGGAAAAAAGACAGTCCCTGCCCTCAGGGAGCTTATATTCTAATGGAGGATAGACGACATACAAAAAAAAGAGCTAAAAGAAGGGGGGAATGTTGGAGGTACCCATGAGGGGTCACAGTAGAGAAAGTCAAAAGAATCAAGGAAAAATCCTAGAGAGGATGAATACATGACTTCCCTAGGCTCTTTCTTTAAAATGGAAATTCTGGGAGAAACCATCCAGTCCACAGAAGAGGCTACAGGGATGGATTGTACTTCCAAAGCAAGAATGCCAGTGGTGGAGTCTTGGCTAATATGACAGAAAAAGGAAAATGATAAATGTTAGAGATGATGTAGGAAACTTGAGACAGTAATGCATTGTTGGTGGAGTTGTGAACTGATCCAACCATTCTTGAGAGCAATTTGGAACTATGCCAAAAGGGTAATCAAATTGTACATACCTTTTAATCCAGGGGCCATCTCCAATCATCCTGATCTATATCTTGCCACTGGACCAAATGGCTCTAGAGGAGAAAGTGAGGCTGGTGACTTTGCACAGCCCCCCCTCACTTAAATCCAATTCACTTGCAAGTCATGGCAACACCTTCTTGATGCCATGGTCCTCTTCAAGAAGGAAGGACAAACAACACCAAAGACAACGACCCTTTGATCCAGCAATACCAATACTAGGTCTATTTCCCAAAGAGATCATAAAAAAGGGGCAAAGGGCAAACATGTACAAAAAAAAATTATAGCAGCTCTTTTTGTGATGGCAAAGAATTGCATATTGAGGGGATGCCCATCAATTGGGGAATAGATAAATAAGTTGTGGTATATGAATATAATGGAAAACCATTTTCCTATAAAAAAAGATGAGCAGGTGTATTTCAGAAGAACCTGGAATGATTTACATGAACTGATGCCGAGTGAAGTAAGCAGAACCAAGAGAACACTGTACACAGTAACAACAACATTGTGTGATAATCCACTATGATTGACTTAACTCTTCTCAGCAATACAATGATGCAAGATAATTCCAAAAGACCCACAATAGAAAATGCTGTCCACATCCAGAGAAAGAATTGATGGAGTCTGAATACAAATGGAAACATATTATTTTCACTTTTTTATTTTCATGTTTTTTTTCCTTTTGTTCTGTTTCTTCTTTTACAACGTGACTAATGTGGAAATATGTTTTACATGATTGCACACATATAACCTGGATCAGATTGCTTGCTGTTTTGGGGAAGGAGGATTAAAAGGAAAGAGGGAGAAAAATTTGGGACTCAAAATCTTATAAAAATGAATGTTGAAAATTGTCTTTACATGTAATTGGAAAAAATAAAATACTATTTTCATTTTTTTAAAAAGAGTAAGGAAATTGCTGAGATTATCCTCAGAGTCATGAGAGGAGCCTGAGAGGAATGAATATGTCACTGGTCTAGGCTCTTTCCTTAAAAAGGAGGAAGAAAGACCTGGGTTCTAGTCCTATCCCTTAAGACATATTGACTGAGTTCTCCTAAATAAGTCATTTAATCTCTCTGTGCACCTATGAAACCCTATATGACTATGAAATATAGAACAATCACCAGTCTGCATTAGTAGAAAGAGGTTCTTCACCAAGCTTTCCCTGTATCAATCAGTCAGCAAGTATTTAAATGCCTACCACGTGCCAGCCACTGGCTAAGCACTAAGGATACAAAAAAAAAAAACAAGACAAAACAAAATGAAACAAAACAAAACCAACAGCCCCTGTCCTCAAGGAGCTCACAAACTGATAGGTGTGTGTGAGAAGAGAACACAAGACAAGTATGTATAAATAAGATACATTCAGAGTAAATTGGAGGTGATCTCAGAGGAAAGGACTAGAATTAAGGGGGACTAAGAAAGATTTCTTGCAACAGGTGGGATGTTAGCTGAGATTTGAAGGGAGCCATGGAAACCTGAAATAGAATAAAAAGCATTCCAGGCCTGGGACACAGCCAGTGAAAACTCTCAGTCAGGAGGTCAAGTGTTTTGTTCAAGGAACAGACGCTGGTGTCACTGGATCATAGAATGTGTGTAGAGGGGTAAAGTATCTGGTAAAAGTAGGAAGGGTTAGGTTCTAAAGGGCTTTAAAAGCCCAGAAGAGGATTTTATATTTGATCCTGAAAGCAACAGGGCCTCCATGGGAGTTTATTGAATGAGATAGGGTATTGATATCATTAAATTTGAACTTTAGGAAGATCATTGTGATGGCTGAGTGGAGGATGGACTGGAGTGGGAAGGGACCTAAGTAAAGGAAAGCAAACAGCAGGCTATTTCAATAGTCCAAGTGTGAACTAATGAGTGTGAACTGCACCTTGGCAGTTTCAGTGTCAAAGGAAAGAAGGGAGTATATTTGAGAAATGTTACAAAGGTAGAATCATCAGGAACAGATGGATTTGAGAGGGAATGGGGGGAGAGTTAAATGAAATTACAGATCTATGCAAAAAAAGAAAAAAGCAACAACCCATAAAATCTATTTCATTTGTATGATGTTTGGTATTCATCATGTCCAGTGCCTCCTGCCTCATTTATATATGTATGTGCATGTATTTATGTGTGTATACACATATATACATACATAATACGTATTTGTACATACATATTTATATATTCATATTTGGCATATATGTATGTGAGACTTCTGTAAAATAAAAAAAATTTACTCTTTTTTGTGTCTTAATTCTAACTATTTTTCCAACCCTGTATTCACCTCCACACTAAAAGCCCCAAGGGAGGTCAGAAGGAAAAGAGCTTATATACGCAAGTATCAAGATAAATATGCATTTGTTGTTCTGTCATTTCAGTCATGTCCAGCTCTTCATTATCCCAATTGTGGTTTTCTTGGCAAAGACATTAGAGTAGTTTGCCATTTCCTTCTCCAGCTCATTCTACAGATAAAGAAACTGATACAAACAGGGCTAAGTGACTTGCCCAGGGTCACACAGCTAGTAAGTGTCTGAGGTCAGATTTGAACTTAGAAAGATGAGTCTTTCTAACTCCAGATCTGGCAATCTATCCACTGTACCACCTAATTTTCCCTATATATGCATATGTGTCAAGTTCTTCAAATACTTCTCCACTTTATTTTCTCCAGCAGATGTTGGCAATAACCTGCCTTTATCTTTATGGTAGCCTTTATTTTTATTATTATTATTATTATTACTAATTAGGAGAAATGCAAAGCAAGATGACAAATCATCCCATGAAATAATAGTCTCTTGCTGCTGGGTGTACAATGAAACTATCTCCACCAAATTTGTTCTTTGACAGTACAAGGAGAACTTGTAAGACATTCTTTCATTTATAGGGAGAATATATATTTGGATCCTATTTGATTCCTATCAGAATTATATCAGCTCAACTCAATAAGTATAATATAGAGAAAATACGGTTCTAAGCCCTAAAGACACAAAGGGAAAAAAAGAACAATTTCTGCCCTCAAGGACTTTACAGTCATTGAATCAGAAGGGAACTTAGAAGGGAACCTAGTCCAACCCCATTATTTTTGAATTGAAGAAACCAGGGCTCCAAAAAGTTATTGCCCAAGGTAATATAGTTAGTAGGGGACAGGGGCAGGATTTGAACTCAGGTCTTCTGACTCCAGAGCAAGAATGCTTTCAACTGTACCCTCCCTCTCACTTGACAGAATTATAGAATGAGATGTTCACTGGTCATTAGGCAATGATCTCAAATTTAGCATGCCAATATTTAAATTAGTATTTGTAGGTGATCTAAAACCTATGTGATTCTTTGTGCTTTTTTTCTTATGATTTCAGCACCATCACTGCAGAAAGAGGCCACACAGAACTGAGAGTACTAAGAGTCCTTTGGCATTTTTGTCTGTTTTGTGGATCATCATGGTAGCTGACCTTGGAGCCTTGTTCATCCTCATTGAAGGCATCTGATAGCATTGCTGAAAACATCATGCATGGGAGTAAGCACACAGCCCTGCTTCACTCCATTGATCACCATGGCTAAAGAATAACAGAAATACACAGATAGAAGGGAGCTTCATAGCCATCAGGTCCAAACGCAAAAGGAATCTCTACTATAAGATACCAAAACTAGTGGCCATCCATCTTGAAGATCTGAAATGAGGAGAACCCACCACCTCCAGAAGCATTTCCTTCCACCTTTGGATAGCCTAATTGTTAAATTGTTGGATTTTTCCCCCTCCACTCCAGTATCTTTGCCAAGAAAACCCCAAATGGAATCACAAAGAGTTGGGCATGACTACAACAAACAACAAAAATTGAATCTAAATTTACCTCTTTTCAATTTCCTCTCATATCTCCATCCTATTCCACACATTTTCTCCATCTCTTCTCTAGGCTAAACACCCCTAGTTTCTTCATCCACGTTTCACATTACATAGAAGCAAAGCCCCTTAATATCCAAACTGGTGGACCTACCCTACACACTCTCTAGCTTACACATCCTTCTTAAACTTTGATACCCAGAATTAATCACAATATAACTTATGGCCAAACTAAAGAGGGGCATAAGCTTCCACAGACCTGGAAACCAAATTACCATTTTTTTCCTTGGCTGCCACATCACACTCCCAACTAGTCCACTCCCAACCCCTCCACCAAGATCTTTTTCACACAATTTTTTTTTTTCTGACCACGTCTCCCCCATCCTATACTCATGAATTTGATTTCTTGAGACAAATATGATTTTACATTATCCCTCCCAGCTCTGGGTCATCTAAAATTTTGTTGGAAAGTAATGTAGGCTACAACCAGGCCTGTGCATTTTACATAGCTCTCAGCAGACCCTGAAACTTAGAGAGAATTTCAAGGGTTGGGTAGAGTCCCTAGACTATGGAAAAGATAGGATTACAAACTATGTGGGAATGAAGGGATTCTTCTGACCAGTAGCTCTCTATTACATAGACAGCTAGAGTAGAAGATTTTGTACTGGTGATGTGGTTTCTAATATCCTTCTTACCTGGTATAAACCACCCACCTAGGCAGGTTCCTGCCTTCTCAGACTGAGCAGATTCTATCCTCTGTACTAACCACATTGCCACCATTCAAGTGTCTCTTTCCAGAAAAAGGAACACAAGGGAGGATCTTAGTGCTCAGCTGAACTAAGACTAGAGTTATCAACAAGTATCAATATGTACTTGCCCTTTTAGAACTGATAGGGCTTGTTCTAAGGGGACTAATATGCATCAGTATTTCCCTGCACAATGGATGAGGACCAAGCCCCTCCTCTACCCCACCCCTAACCAAAAAAAAAATAGGTTAGTTCCACTCCTACTCTTCTAATAGTTTTCTCCAAAAGGCAATGAAACTCTCCCTAGGACTTTATTGCCCCCTAACTCCCTTGATACAGCCTCCTGGTCACTGAAGGACTTAAAAAATCCTGCCCAAGTAGAGTGGGTTCCTCAGACTCAGTGGATTTTGGAAAACCATTCATGGAACCATATCCCATCTGCCCTGCTGACAAGAAACCTTTCCATATGGAGATGAGGAGGGCCAAATCCAAAAAAGTTAAGTGCCACTATAGCTTTGTCATGTATTCTTGTTGTGTTAGGGCAAAGTATACCTCCCTTTTATTAACTGTTCAATGACTTTCAAGCACCTCATTCCATCCCAACTTCAGTCATTTTCTTACTGTCTGTGACCCCACTTGGGGTTTTCTTGGCAAAGATACTAGAGGGGTTTGCCATTTCCTTCTCCAATTCATTTTACAGATGAGGAAACTGAGCCAAACAGGGTTAAGGGTCACACAGGATCACAGAACTAGTAGGTATGAGGCCAGATTTGAACTCAGGAAAATGATTCTTCCTGATCCCAGATCTGGTACTCTATCCATTGAACCACCTAGCTACCCCAACTCTAAACTTCAGATGAGGGAGTGCTGATTTTAAACCCATTTCTAACACCCTATGTTTGATGGCTGTGACTCTATAAGATACTTTTAATACCCCTTGCCTGTGTTGTATCAGTCATCTACATCACCAGGATAGCTGACGTTAGCATGGCTGCCAACAGCAGCTGCCCACCATACATAGCAAGCCATCTCTGCCTCTATTCAAGTGATTGCTAAAAATGTTAAGTAGGTTAGGACCAAGTACTAACCCCCAGGGCACTCCACTGGAGACCTCTTGTCAAAGTGACACGGAACAATTAAGATGACTTATTGAGTCTGGCTATTCTGACAGCTTCAATTTTCCCTAATTGTATAATGATCTTACCTACATACCCACATTTTCTACAAGAAGAGGATGATATGCTTTATGAAATGCTTTGCTAAAATCTAGGTAAAACTATGCTATTCAATATTTAGCACAGTGCCCAGAACATAGTAGATATTTAATAAATGTATTGATTACTAATTATTAATTAGTAATGATAAATACATTGATTAATTGATTGTTATACATAGACTATGCATCTGATCTACCAGGTAGTAACTTTGTCCAAAAAGGAAGTCAGGTTAGCTAGTCTGGCATTGACTAGTGGGTAGCCAGCTGATTCTAAGCCTCTCTAAACTCAGCCAGGGTACTCTTCAAACAGCAGATGCAGTCTGTCACTAGGATTATATTCAATGCTTTTCCAGATTGGTAGAAGCTTGTGCCAGAGCTTCTATCTCATTGGCATTCATTTCAATTTAATTCAACAAGTTTTAATTAAGTACTTACTCCACTTTGGGCATTATGCTGGGTGCTGTGGATAAAAAGATAAAAACTAACCAATCCCTGTCCTCAAGAAGCTTTGATTCTTTTGGGAGAAGCAACATGCACACAGAGAAGAAAATACAAAATGTATTCAAAGTAAACACAAAATAATTTTGAGGTATGGCAGTAAAAAATAGGGGAATCAGAATTAGCCTCATGTAGGAGGTGGCATTTGACTGTTTAAGAAGCCAGAATCAGCTCTGCTACAATGAGGGATGAGAAGAGGACGTGTTCGGAGAAGCAGGCAGTCATAAAAATGTTTATTGGACTGAACTGTTGAATTGTACCTCCTCCCTCTCATATCTTCATCTCTGTGTTTCTGCTGCCAATTCTTGGTTTTCCCCTTTGACTGGTGATTTTCTTTGGCCAGAAGAACCACAACTATCTCTCTATTGTAACTAATTAGCTAGAGGGGCTCATTGAGATGTGCTTGGGCCCTGTGTATAAGTCCTCTTTTTTGACCAATTCATTGATGACCAGTTGAACAGCACTCTAGGAAGCCCATATTAATAATAAGACCCATTTTTGGTCACTCTTCCCTTCTTCCCTGGAGTATAGGGGATCAGCTGCCACATCCCTCCCCAGTCCAATCCATCCTCCACTCAGCCATCAGAGTGATCTTCCTAAAGCCCAGGCATGACTATGTGTCACACACACACACACACACACACACACACACACACATTGTCGTTCGGTTATTTCAGTCACGTCCTACTCTTCATCATCCCATTTGAGGTTTTCTTGGCCAAGATACTGGAATGGTTTGCCATTTCCTTCTTCACCTCATTTAATAAATGAGGAAACTGAGGCAAATAGAGTTGGGTGACTTGCCCAGGGTAACACAGATAGTAACTGTCTGAGGCCAGATTTGTACTTGGGAAGAGGAGTCTTTCTGACTTTGGGCCTGGCGCTCTATCCACTGTGCCACCTAGTTGACCCTACACATACATACGCACTCAATAAACTCCAATAGCTCCCTATCACCTCCAGAATCAAATTTTTAAAATCCTCTGTTTGGCTTTTGAAGCCCTGCATAACCTGCTCCCTTTCATCTTTCCAGTCTTCTTACACTTTTTTCTCCCCTGTAACTACACTCTTTCATCCAGTGATCCTGGCCTCTTTTCTATTTCTCAAGATACCCCATCGCCTGACTCTGGCCTATCTTACTGTCTGTCCCTCAGAATGTTCTCCTTCCTCATGCCTCCTAGATTCCCCTGGCTTCCACTAAGACCCAGCTAAAATCTCAACCTCCTACAGGAAGCCTTTCACCATTCCTTTTAATTCTAGTGACTTCCCCTTAATTGTTTCCAATTTATCCTGTATAAATTTTGTTTCTATGTAGTTGTTTGCAAGTTGTCTTCCCCATTAGTTTGTGAGCACCTCAGGAATGGGACTATCTTTTGCCTTTCTTTGTATCCCCAGTGTTTAGGACAGTACCTAGCACATAGTAGGCACTTAATAAATGTTTATTGCCTGACTGATATAAACCCAGGTGCTCAAAGAGCAGCAACTTCCAGATGATGTCACAACTTTTAAATGTAAAGTTCTCTATCTATGTAAGGTATTCATAATCATATCATCATGGAAGGTGGGGAGAGAATCTTTGGTTAAAGTAAGCATGGTATGATGAGAAAAGCACCAATCTAGGAGCCAGGATTGAGAGCTTGAAGGGAACTTGGGGGCATCTAGTCTAATATATCTATTTTACATACAAAGAAACTGAAGCAAAAATAAATGTCTTGCCCAAAGGCACATAGGTACTATTAGAGACAGGACTGAACTTAGATACTCAGGCTCCAAATTCAGTGCTCTTTCTATTGTCTCATGCTACCTGGTTCTAGGCTTGGCTGTCACACTGTGGTGAAATCAGGCAAGTCTCTTCTTCTCTCTGGGCCTCAGTTTCCTCACCATGAAATAGACAGATTAGAACAAATGATATCTAAAGATGCAATTTTAGCTCTGTTTCTCAGACCTCCTAACCAGCATAACCCAGCTATAGCTCCTCCCTCTTCCCCACCTAATCCCTCCCTTCCTCAGGCAGGGAAAAAAACTGTTCCTTCTGTCTGTCTCTCTGTCTCTGTCTGTCTGTCTGCCTGTGTCTCTGTCTCTGTCTCTGTCTCTGTCTCTCTCTCTCTCTCTCTCTCTCTCTCTCTCTCTCTCACTGTGCATATGTGTGTGTCTCTGTCTCTCTCTGTGCATGTGTGTGTATGTCTCTGTCTGTCTCTCTCTGTGTCTCTGTCTCTCAGACTGAGAGGTGAAGGAAGTGAAAGGGAAGTAAAAAAAAAAGTTGCTATGTCCAAGGTCACCCAAGATGCTGTAGATACAAGGAACTGGCGCCCCAGCACTCCCCTTCCTCCCCATGCCCTTAGATAAAACTACCTAAGTAGGTTTTCTTTTGCAAGGAAAACAAAAACCGCACTTTCCAAGTTCCAAATGCTTTTACCTGCCGGAAAATCCATAACAATTAACAGCCCCTGCCCGGGAAAGACAAACCTGGAATCTGCTGAGATGGCCCCAGTCACTGGTGTGCTCCGGCTCGAGTGAAAAATTCTGAAGGCGCATTGGCATATGATATGAGGCTCAGTCTTTACTAAAGAGATTTAATGGCCCACAATTCAATTTGAACTGAAAGAATCCCCCCGATGACTCCTTATAAAGTCTTCCCAAGCCCTGAGTCGATATCTATGGGGCTGGCAAGGTTCAGTCATCGATTAGCTGTCTCAGCCAATGAGCGTTATGAGCCAAGGAGATTGGAGCGGGAGCCTCGGCTGCTGTTATGCAAGCGGCACCTAATAAAATCGGCACCTATTGACTAGTACACCATACAGTCCAGGAGCAGGAATAAAGGATAGCTAATTTGGGCTCAAAAAGCTAATTAGAGTCCCCTACAATTCGACCATCTACACATGAATCCAGCATGCTCTTTCATGATGATCCACCATGCTCTCCATCCCTGACTTTCCCTACTCTCAAATGTTTCCTACTCAGGAGTGTCTGGAGACGGTCAGTGGCAGGGTGAGGGGGCGGGGGAAGCGGGGGGAATACAGGGAAGTGGGGTAAGGGGAAGGTAGAGTTTCTTCAGATGGAAGCAAATCTGAGATAAGTCCCGAACTACTGAAGAGAAGGGGAAACACATAAGTTGCTATGTTCAAGTACTGCCATCCAAGAGAAAAGGGCAGTTACAGTAATACAATAATGATAAAGATGAAGATGACAGCTAGAATTTATATAATACTTTATGGTTGCAAAGCCTCATTGAGAAAGATTTACATATATTATCTCACTTGAATCTCACAACTCCATGTTGTTGTTTTCAATTGTTTAATCATGTCCAATTCTTCATGGCCCCATTTGGGGTTTTCTTGGCAAAGATACTGGAGCAGTTTGCCATTTCCTTCTCCAGCTCATTTTATAGATGAGAAAATGGAGGCAAACAGGGTTAAGTGACTTGCCCAGGGTCACAGAGCTTGTGAGTGTACGAGGCTGACTTGAACTTAGGAGAAGGAGTCTTCCTGACTCCAGGACAAATGCTCCACTGTACCCTCTAGCTGCTCAACAATTCTATGAGATGTTATTATTACCTCTACCTTATAAATGAGGAAACTGAGGCTGAAATAAGTTAAATGACTTGCCTGGGGTCACAGCTATTGAATATCTGATTGACAACACACCCAGAAGTCATTTAAGTGATATCTTTACCAGTACAGGTGGCTCATCACACTAACCCAATGAAAATATGACTGTTTATCCCCCTACAATGGTTGTCTGTCCTCTTGTTTTAGGACTCTTCTTAGGAGGATTCATAGTATAGTATAAAGAGTACTGACTCCCATGTCAGAGGACCTGGGTCCAAATCCTGCCTCTAATGTTTATCTGTGTGACCTTGAGTAACTTACTTAACCTCCCGAAGAATCAGTTTTCCCATCTGTAACGTGAGAAATAAAGGGGGTGCCAGATGACCTCTGAAGTCCCTCCCTGTCTTGGAGACCTAAAGAAGCAGGAATGGCCCTGAGAATCCCACAACATTCCCATGAAAGAACTTGTAAGGTCCTCATCACATCACAGATTTAGAGCCAGAAAGGACCTTAGAGATCATACAGCCCAACCTCTTATTTTACAGATGAGGTCCCGAGAGGTTGAAGCATTTGACCAAGGTCAACAATTAAACTCAGTGAGCATTTATTAAGTACCTGTTGTATACTAGGCACAATGGTAGGTACTGAGGGTACAAAGAGGAAAAACACAACTGTCCTAGACCTCTAGAAAAGTACATTCTACTGGGCAAAAACAAAGCTCACAGTGCTAGTAAGTGGCAGTCCTAGGACTGAACCCAGGTCTTCTGACTCCTGATCTAACATTCATGTCATTATGCCACACTTCCTTCTTCGGGAAGAAAAGACACCTCTCGAGGTCCCCAAATACACCCAGATAATCTGAATACTGTCAGAGCTTTCTGAAAGGGACTTTAGCAGTTGACTAGTCTAACTCAATCCTTTTCTAAAGAAAAGAACTGAGACCCAGTGATTTAGCATCATAAGCCATCTGATTGAACTCAGGTAGTTTCAGATCCCCTGAAGCTTCTCTCCAAAATACAAGGCATCAGCCCTCTATGTACCTGGAGGTCTCAGTGGTATACAGAAGAGGTATCGAACATGTGGCTCTCTAGACCACACCCTGAAACACTCCAAGAATTAGATTAGAATACAATTGTGAAATATTTAACAACATTAAGCTAAAATATGGTGGAACAAAAATAATGTTATCATGTGATTTTCTAAGTCAATAGAATGCCTGCTGGAATCCTCATGTATGTTTTAAGTAGTCCCTGCTCCTGGTTGAGTTTGCCATCCCTGGCATACAGGAAGGTAAAGCTCCTAGTTCTGTTCCACTGTCCAGGGTTCTGACCCTGGTCTCTTGATTTTGTTCTCTGAATTTCTAGCTTCCTGAAGCTTTGACTTCACTAGACCTTAGCTCTCCTAGGTCTTCAGATTCACTGGCTCAGACCTTGACCATGTGGGGAAATTCTGTGATGTTAGGTAATGCTTTAGGAATCAAGAGACGTGGGTTTAAGCCTCAGCTACATCACTGACTTTTTTCAAGTTTAACCAAATCACTTTTTCCATTCTGTGCCTCAGTTTTCTCAATGGTAAAATGGAATAATATGATATTTATACCACTCAATTCAGAAAGTTGTAAAGAAAGTGTTTTGTAGATAAAGTGCTAAATAAATGTGAGTTGTTCTATTTATTGAATGAGATGATGGATGTGAAAGTGCTTTGTACAAGGATGAGACATAATTTTGTTCCTAGTCCAACATCCAAGAATCACAATCCAAGCCATTCAGAAATGCTAATAATAATCTGTAACCTGGTGTTTCACCTATGAAGAGTACCACATTCAAGTGTCTCATGACCTTTACTGTCATCTTCCTGTACTTTACCTAGGATGTCCTGGCTGAAAAGTGGACAGCTACAGAATGATGGAAATAGAGAAGCCCTTCAGTCCTAAAGCAGAGAGAAGGACTGGTAGGGCCTCCACATGAGTATCTCAAGCATACAAGTTCAGTTGGGTCCTGGACTGAATATACTTTTTAAATAAAGATTTGGCATTGTCTCTTCTCTGTTCCTGATACAGCTTGATTAGATCAATACCTTAACCCAAAGAGAAAAGCTGCTTGAGGGACTGAATATTCATGAGTATGGACTCTGACTCCAAAGGAACTTGATAAATTGTATGCTTAGCTTCATCTGACCTACTCAAAATTGTCACATTAGAGGCTCCAACTTTCATTGTCTACTTCATTGTAAAACCACACAACCCCTAGAAATTGTGGGCCACCTGGAGGTTGGACTATTATGTGAATAGAATTGAACAGTTCAATTGGGAACAGTTTCTTATAGAGATCTATTTCCTCGAGTCAGACAAAGATAGGGACTCAGAAGATGACAGTGAGGTAAATGAAAAATAAGCCCATTTCTTCTTTTATCATTCCATATAAGTAGGTACACATAGTTTGCATATCACTGAATATATAAATTATAGTTAGATTAACAGTGTAAATTTGTCTATGTTCCTTGAAATCGCAAACCTGACTAGTACAATTCTTCAACTACAAATGATTCTCCAAAATGTAGACTCTTAGAAGGGAATAAAAGACAACCACCTCATGAATGTTTTTCCTTAGTTACAGTGAAGGTGGGATGGGTCAATCTGATAAGTAAGCAATCATCTACATAATTGAATCCTAGGGACTTCGGGAAGAATTCTCTGTTCCCCTCTCTCAATTTCTGACTTCATCAGGCTGCCATGGTATCTGAAATGCTGATCATGTCTAAGTTCATTTCTCTGAGCCTCAATTTTTTAATCTTTGAAATGGGAACAAAGATATTTGCATTACCTACTACATAGGGTTGTCAGGGGGAAAGCTCTTTGTTTTACTAAAACAAACAATGTGAACATGGACTTGTGATTTATAACAGTTTTAGGATCTTTAAGAGTTACCTGTCTAATTGCAAATACTTGTAGGAGGGATAATGTCTTAGCCAGTTATCAAATCAAGAACTCGATTTACCAACTTCTTTTTTTTTAAATGAAGAGCAAGACCTTTAAGGAATGGAACATAAGAGAAGCAAAAATCCGGCAAAGTAAGATATCATGAAACAGTATGATAGATTTGAAGTTGGTGAATCTGGACTCCACTGCTGGCTCTACCACTTAATACCTATGTGATCTTGGAAGACAGGCTTCAGCTCTCTGTACCTCTCTTTCCTAACCTGTAAAATTAAAACATTGACATCTAGATGACATTAGATGACATTAGATGATATCTAAATTCTTTCCAGCCCTAACCCTATGACCCTAGGAGAAAGCTACACCCCTTAATTCTTCTTGCATCATGTCTTCTGAAAAGAAATTGAACTAGGCACAGGAGTTCTTAACCTAGTGTCCATAAACTTGTGTATCTTTTTTTTACATTTAATTACATTAATTACATTATAATTAATTATGAATACTTAATTAATTACATTAATTTAATAATTTTTACAAACAATTTTTAACAAATATTATTTTAACAAAATAGATTTTCTTTGTAATCCTATGTGTTTTATTTTATGTGTGTTTAGAAACCTTATTCTGAGAAGGGAGGGAATAAGCATTTATATATATATATATATATATATATATATATATATATATATATATATATATATAGTATGTGCCAAGCACTTGTAATGATAATTTAATTAATAGACCTATGTGACCCGTTGACATCACAGGAAGCCTAAGTCACATGTGGTGGGAGGAGCTTGCTGAACTAAAGGAACAGGAAAGTGTGGAGCAGGAAATGCTCAGAGCAGTTAGAGCTGAGGGAGAGAGCAGATAGATGTGTGCTAGCTTGCTGTGAGTGCTTGTTGGTGACAAGGCTCCAGAAGGGGGCAGGAATGGTTTCGAGATGGAGTCTTTCTCTGCTGTGATAATGTGTATTAATTTCTTTGCTGCTATGACAGATTGGACTTATTGTTTTGGGGATCTGATTCTCTGGTGTCTGAATAAATGGTTTACTTTTTCTACCTTCTATGTGGAGAGTCTCTTATATTTTGCAATACAGAAGAACCAAATAGGCATATTTACAATTATCATCTATATTGTGATTATTGCCTTGCTACTACAGCACTGTACTAAGTGTGTGTATATATGTGTATATTTATATAAATATATACACATTGAATATACGTACACACATAGATATAGATACAGATTTATAGATAGGTAGATAAAATCTCATTTGATTCTATTCCCATAACAACCCTGGAAGGTAGGTGCTATTATTAAACCCATTTTGAAGTGGAGAAAACTGAGGCAGATAGAGGTTAAGTGCCTTACCCAGGATCACATAGTAAGTGTCCGAGGCTGAATATGAATTCAGGTTTTCCTGACGTCGGGTCCAGCACTGTATCCACCGCCTTACCAGCTGACTCAGAAAGGGCCATAGGCTTTACCAGACTAGCAAAAAGACTATGTTACAAAGAAGGTTAAGAACCTTTTCACTAGAGATAGGCCAGATGTGCAATTGTCCAAGGCTCAATAGATGAAAGTCAACTTTCTTAGAATAACTTTTCATATGTATGGATACCATGGTTGATTCCAGTCTGCATGGCTCTTAGGGATTTGTTGTGGGATAGGTCAAGTCTCACATGTGCAATAAAGGCTCAGAGCCTCCTATGCACAGAACTACATGGGGATGGGGATGGGAGTAAGGAGGGATGCAGCAGGGAGAGTGCAATTTTCAGATCTTGTATGGCCAGCACAAATGCCTTGTCCTTGAGGGCAACTGTGAGCCCTCTTTACCCTGATGCTTTTCTCGTGGAGGGCTGAACAAGCTCCAAATTCACTGTATCCCCTCATCGAAGATCCACATGTGGATTTCCTCTTTTGCCTCCAGGGAGGCTCTTTGTGCATAAAATAGAGAGGCCTCCTTTATTAGAGCTTCACACCGGTGGGAGAAGATCCAGGTAGAAAAGCCAGTACTCCCACCATGCTTCTCTCCCACACCTGCACCGACTGATTTGCACCAAACTGCTCTAATTAGCACATTTCGAGCTATGATTAGAGCACCAGGGGAAGCATGCCAAATGCCATTAATTATGGATGTGATCTTAAATTATTCACTTGAAAATTTTTTTTCTTGATCTGCCCCTTTCATCTCCCACTAACTTTTTGTCGCATCCAAGAATAGATCCAATTAAGCCTCCAAAAAGCCTAAGTTTGTTATGTTAAAGAAAAGGTAAACTGGAAATTAATCCCTCCCCCTGCCCTTTCTAGTCATAGTAGTGGGTCAGCCAGAGGCAAAGAAGGAATGGATGGGAGAGTTCTTGCTCCCTAATCCCTTTTCTTCCTACAGGACCCTAGGCCACCCAACTCCACAAGTGTGTTTATTTGTGGTAGATGATTAGGTAAATAGGTCCACAGGACCCTCAGTTTAGGGTTGAGAATAGGAGAATAAATCAAATCAGATGTTTGCATGGCATCTCATAGGACACAGGGAAGCCAGAGAAGTGGCAGAAGCAAGGAGAAATGCCTTGTGAATGATTGGGCTGTCATTCTAGCCCTAGAAACAGTATTTAGCTGGGACATTTCAGGGCAGAACTGTGTGAAATTGGCCACAATTCTATTGCCTTCACTTAGAATTGGTTTAGCAACTGAGAGGAAAGCTGATTCAAGTAAGTCCTTGGTGCTTAAAGAAGGGCATGACTGCAGCTGAGTGGGTGCTCTGGGAGTCTTCCCTTTATGTGGCAACTCTGTGTGCTCTGTTGGTTTGCTGGTCCAATGGGAAGGCAGCTGGGAAAGACCACTGTGGTGTATCTCTTTATCTCTTCCTCCCCTCCCCCTCTCAATTCCCCAAACCCATTACTCTTCACCAAACTTCTCATGAACTGTGACTGTTCTTGGTACCTGCAGAATGATACGACCAGATGGATGAGCTTGTAACAACTGTAGTCATTTGGATACAGGTAGCTGGATCATAAAATCAGATTTGGAGCCATAAGGAACATCTAGTACAAATTCCTTGTTTTACAAATGAGGAAACTGAAGCCCAGAGAGCATCATTATGCTAAATCCAGTAAATTTCCCATTATCCTACTGTTCCACTTGATAATCATAGCATAAGGCTCCCCACTCCATACCTCTGAAGGGGGGGGGGGTGGGAGACTGCTGAAGTATCCCCATGTGTAATGAGGGTTAATCGGGGTGGGGGGTCATCCCTGATCAACTTAAATATCTCTCCTGCCCCCCAAGAATATGACAAATGGCGGTGGTGCCTTTTGAAGATGATAATTGACCCTTCTGATTGGTTTTCAGGGAATGGGGCTGCCTCCATGATGATTCACTGACAGGAACTTAGGATGGACTCAAATGAAGTGATTCTTTACACCTGTAAGAGAGAGCAATAGTCTGTTCTCAACCCCTTTCATACTCTTTTTCATCTTTTCTCTGTTCGGAGGATAGATAAGAGTGCCTCAGAGCAGACTTGTGTTGAAGGTGAAGAGCCTTCACATACACTTTCCTCCTCTAAGGAACTAGTAATGACTGCCTTGGGAGAGAAGCAAATAGGAGTTGCATGAGTTTGCTCACATGGCCTAAGAGGATGGATACCGAGAGGAAGCCTTCATAGCCCTAGAGTTGTTAGTAGCTGGGGCACCAATAGATGTCCTATAGAAGCAAATGGAAAGAGCAATCATGTCTATACCCATTTGCCCCAATGGTAGATTTTGTGGACAATATTCCCAAACCCCAATAGAGTAAGTGGGGGACCTTTATTTCCTAGCCAGTGATTCAATGATCCAGTTTACTATCCAGAGAAAGGAGATTTTCTGAGCAAGAGCCATTTGAGGAAAGAAGACTATTTACATAGACTCCATGACTAGACAAGTGATGAAGAAGACCTGTGACATAGGGAAGCAAAATACCTGGATCTTGCAACCCCTTAATAGTAACTTTAATATTAAAGTTGAGTGATTCAGCCCACGTAGATCTGATGGGACAGGGTATTGCTGACCCCAAAAGATAATTACTCTTTAGTGGATTTTTATGAGCTATTTGATTCCTTTATACTCTTTACATCTATTTATGATCTCTTTGAGGATCTTGTGTATTTTCTGTATCTACTTATGGCACCTGGGAATCTTTTCCATATTTTGCATCTTCTGTGGGTGAAATTTACATTTGTTACCTTGAATGCTTGTATGGGAGCTTGGGGACTTTTACCGAATGTGTGAAAACCTAGAAAAAAGTTATGTTTAAACCATCTTAAATAATTTGCAGGAGTAAACTCTAGGTGAGAGAATAATGAGCCAAAATCAGAAAATCACACTTTTGGGTCAGCTCCCAGCATTAGGCTCAGTTTTTGTGAACTCATTGTCTTAGGGTAGAAGACTGGGCACATGGAAGTCCGGCATTTGTTTTTGTTGTATTTTTATTAAGATTTTTATTTTTGGTTTACAACACTCAGTTCCACATGAGGTTGAGTTCCAGATTTTCTTCCCCTCTCCCCCCTTCCCTCCCCAAGATGGCATGGAATCTGATATATCTTCTATATATAACTTTGCGTTGAACTTATTTATACAATAGTCAAGATGTAAAGAAGAATTATGACCAATGGAATGAATCATGAGAAAGAAGAAACAAAAACAAAAACAAAACAAAAGCAAAGACAAAGGAGAAAAAAAACAAAAGAACAAAAAGGAGAGCAAACAGTTTGCCTCAATCAGCATTCAGACTCCACAGTTCTTTCTCTGGATGTAGATAGCTGTCTCCATCATGAATCCTTTGGAGTTGTCTTTGAACCTTGTATTTCTGAGAAGAGTGAAGTCTATCAAGGTTACTCATCACAGAATCCATATATCTGTGGTTGTGTATAATGTTCTTCTAGTTCTGCTCCACTCACTCAGCATTATATCATGTAGGTTTTTCCAGGTTATTATGTAGTCCGTATATTCCCCACTTCTTACAGCACAATAGTGTTCCATTACATTCGTACAGCACAATTTTTTCAGCCATTCCCCAACTGATGGGCCTCCCCTTGATTTCCAATTCTTTGCTACTACAAAAGAGCTGCTATAAATATTTTTGTACCTATGGGTCGTTTTCCCCCTTGTATGATGTCTTTGGAATACAGCCCTAGAAGTGGTATTGCTGGATCAAAGGGTATGAACATTTTTATAGCCCTTTAGGCATAGTTTCAAATTACTCTCCAGAATGGCTGCATCAGTTCACAACTCTACCAGCAATGTAACAGTGTTCCAATTTTCCCACATCCTCTCCAGCATTTATAATTTTCCTGTTTTGTCATTTTAGCCAATCTGACAGGAGAGATGTGGTACCTAAGAGTTGTTTTGATGTGCATTTCTCTAACCAGTAGTGATTTCAAGCATTTTTTCATATGGCTATAGATATCTTTAATTTCTTCCTCTGAAAACTGCCTGTTCATATACTCTGACCATTTCTCAATTGGAGAATGACTTGTATTCTGTTGTTGTATTTTTAGTTTGATATGGTATAACTTAACATTTATTTTTGAGCATTTCCTATGTACCCAAGACTATATAAGGCCATGTGGGAATGTACAAGAAAAGCATGACACACTAGGAGCTTATGTTCTAATTGTAGAGATGAGATTATTAATTGTTCTACTTACTCTATGTGCTTATATGTGTATAATATCTGTCAGAGTGTAAGCCCCTTGAGAAATGGGAATTTTTAAAAATCTGTGTCCCTTGCAGTGAAGGCAGTTCTTAGGGGAAGTTTTATATCTCTAAATGTTTACATGAATAAAAAAAGGAGATCAGTGAATTGGACATACAATTGAAAAAGCTAGAAAAAGAACAACTTGAAAAATCCCCAATTAAGTACCAAATTAGAAATACTGAAAACCAAAGGAAATATTATTAAAATTGAAATCCAGAAAATTCTTGAACTAAATTAAACCAGGAGCTGGTGTCATGAAAAAACCAGTAAAATAGATAAAACTTTGGTTAATTTGATTAAAAAAAAGAAGAAAACCAAATTGGCAGTATCAAAAATGAAAAGAGTAAATTCACCTCCAATGAAGAAGAAATTAAAACCATAATTGGGAATTATTTTGCTCAATTGTATGGCCAGAAATTTGATATTCTTAGGGAAATGGATGAATATTTACAAAAAATATAAATTGCCCATATTAACAGAAGAGGGAGTAAAATACTTAAATAACCCCATCTCAGAAAAAGAAATTGAACAAGCCATCAATGAACTCCTTAGGAAAAAATCTCCAGGGCCAGATGTATTTACAAGTGAATTCTATCAAACATATAAAGAACAATTAATTTCCATACTTTATAGACTATTTGGGAAAATAGGCAAAGAAGGAGTGTTACCAAATTCTTCTTGTGATACAAATATGGTATTAATTCCTAAACCAAAAAGAGCCAAAACAGAGAAAGAAAATTATAGACCAATTTCCCTAATGAACATTGATACAAAAATTTTAAATAAAATATTTGCAAAAAGATTAGAGCAACTTATCATGAGAATAATACACTATGACCAGGTAAGATTTATTCAAGGAATGGAAGGCTGGTTCAATATTAGGAAAACCATCATCATAATTTATCATATTGTAGCCAGAATGGACTTTGTTTTCTTTGAATGACTCAGCTTGCCTCGTTGAGCTTCCCTGGATGCTGGGGCTTGCTCTTCCGGGGCAGGACCAGAGCTTCCTGTGTGATGAGTCGTGGGGCTGGCTGAGGGGAAGTGTGTTAACGTGGTCTATGCTAGGGGGAAGGGCCAAGTCAAGAACCAATAGGCCCTGGTCGTTCAGGCGGTGCTTGATGACGTCAAAAACTCTATAAGAGGGGAGAGGACAGCTTGAAGCTCCTCCTTTCCTTTTCCGGTTGGAGCCAGAGACACCTACAGCCAAAGCTGAGCTGCCGGTAGCAGAGCTGACTAGAGGCTAGTGGGTAATCTTCTTACCGTAGAGGGGAAGCATGTATACGATTTTGCCTTATACCATCTCGCTTCTCTGTGGCCTCCTGGTTACCCTTATAAGGTGGACTTATTGGGCCTGGAAGCTTTTGATGAAAATATCAAAATGGGGACGCTAGTTTGTGGGCTTGTTATTGTGGAGTGTAAATACATGCTTTAGTTCTCCTGCCTTCTGCCTAGAGAATTCCTTATATCCTGCGGTTCCGGACCTTTTAGGCACATATGAGATTCTCTTTGAAATCATAAATTCTGCCTTCCTAATATACATATCAACAACAAAACTAGCAGAAACCATATGATTATCTCAATAGATGCAGCAAAAGCTTCTGATAAAATACAACACCTATTCCTATTAAAAACACTAGAAAACATAGGAATAAATGGAGTCTTACTTAAAATGATAAGTACCATCTACCTAAAACCATAAGCAAGTATTATATGTAATGGGGATAAGTTAGATGCATTTCCAATAAGATTGGGGGTGAAACAACGACGACGTGTTATCACCCCTATTATTCAATTTGGTATTTAAAATGTTAGCTTTAGCAATAATAAAAGAAAAAGAAATTGAAGGAATTAGAATAGTCAAAGAAGAAATTAAGTTATCACTCTTTGAAGATGATATGATGATATACTTAGAGAATCCTAGAGAATCAATTAATAAACTACTTGAAATAATAAATAACTTTACTAAGTTGCAGGATATAAAATAAACCCACATAAGTCCATGGCATTCCTATATAATACTAACAAAGCCCAACAGCAAGAGATAGAATGAGAAATTCCATTTAAAGTTACTATAGACACTACAAAATATTTGAAAGTCTACCTGCCAAGACAAATCCAGTGCTTATAGGAACACAATTACAAAACACTTCTCACACAAATAAAGTCAGATCTAAACAAATAGAAAAACATCAGTTGCTCATGGTTAGGCTGAGCTAATATAATAAAAATGACAATTTTATCTAAATTAATTTACTTAGTGCCATATCAATCAAAGTACCAAAAAATTATTTTATAGAGCTAGATAAAACAATAACAAAATTTATCTGGAAGAACAAAAGATCCAGAATACCAAGGGAATTAACAAAAAGAAATGCTAGGGAAGGAGGTCTACCCACACCAGATATTAAACTGTACTACAAAGCAGCAATCATCAAAACTACTTGGTATTGGCTAAGAAATAGAGTGGGGAATCAGTGGAATAGGTTAGATACACAAGATGCAGTAGTCAATGAATGTAGTAATCTACTCTTTGATAAACCCAAAGAGTCCAACTTTTGGGATAAGAACTGCTGGGAAAATTGGAAAATTGTATGCCAGAAATTGGGCATAGACCAATATCTTACTCCATATATCAAAATAAATTCAAAATGGGTTCACAATTTAGATATAAAGGCTGATACTATAAGCAATTTGGGAGAGAAGGGAATAGTTTACCTGTCAGACTTATGGAGAAGGGAAGAACTTATGACTAAACAAGAGACAAGAGAGCATTATGAAATGCAAAATGGATAATTTTGATTACATTAAATTGAAAAGTTTTTATACAAAACAAAGCCAATGCAACCCAGATTAGGAGGGAAGCAGAAAATTGGGAAAGAATTTTTACAATCAGTGTGTCTGACAAAGACCTCATCTCTAAAATACACAGGCAACTGTGTCAAATTTATAAGAATACAAATCATTTTCCAATTGATAAATGGTCAAAAGATATGAACAGGCAGTTTTCAGAGGAAGAAATTAAAGCTACAGTCATATGAAAAAATGCTCTAAATCACTACTGATTAGAGAAATGCAAATCAAAACAACTCTCAGGTACCACATCTCCCCTGTCAGGTTGGCTAACTTGTTAAAAGAGGAAAATGGTAAATGCTGGAGAAGATGTAGGAGAATTGGAACACTATTACATTGTTGGTGGAGTTGCAAACTGATCCAACCATTCTGGAGAGCGATTTGGAACAACACCCAAAGTGCTATAAAAATGTGCATACCCTTTGACCCAGCAATACTACTTCTAAGCCTGTATCCAAAAGAGATCATACAAGGGGAAAAACGACCCATATGTACAAAAATATTTATAGCAGCCCTTTATATGGTGGCAAAGAAAGTGAAATCAAAGAGATGCCCATCAATTAGGGAATGGCTGAACAAGTTGTGGTATATGAATGTAATGGAATACTATTGCGCTATAAGAAATGAGAAATAGATGGACTCCATAAGAAACTGGAGAGTCTTATGTGATCTGATGATGAGTGAAGGGAGCAGAACCAGGGGAACGTTGTATACAACCACAGACACATTGCTTCTGTGATTACTAACTTTGATAGACTTGGCTCTTCTCAACAACACAAGGTTCAAAGACAGCTCCAAAAGACTCATAATGGAAAAGGCCATCCACATCCAGAGAAAGAATTACAGAATCTAAATGCAGAATGAAGCAAACTATTTGCTCTTTTTTTAAATATTTTTAAAATTTATTTATTTAACATATTTAGTTAAAATAAAATTTTATTTTATTTTTGTTTTTGTTACATCTTTCTCAAGGTTCATTTCATTGGTTATAATTCTTCTTTACATCTTGATTATTGGCAGAAGAAGTTTAATGTGAAGGTATATATAGAATCTCTATCAGACTACATGCCATCTTGGTGGGGGAGAGGGAGGGGGAGAAAATTTAGAACTCAAAAATTTGTGGAACTGAGTGTTGTAACATAAAAAAAATCATTTAATAAAAAAAATCTGTATACCCAACACCTAGTGTACTACCTAGCATATAGTAGACACTTAACATGTCATATTTAAAACATGTAAAAAAGTTAATGCCAAAAGGGAGTAAAGTATAATGTCACATGTGTAGTCTGAACTTTAAAGGATTGAAAGAGAAGATCAGTGAAGGTTTGGCATTCACGGAAGGCTTGACGGGAGAATTGGAAAGGTCCTTGAAGAATATGAAGAATAAGGAGAGTAGAAAGAGACTATTCTAGGAAAGTATGATCACAGGTCTGGAAACAGGAATCAAGATGCATCATGTCAGAGAAGTAAAAAGACCAGCTCAGTTAGAGCAAGGGATTTAGCCTGGGAAGGAGTGGGACACAAGGTATATCCCCTTGTCATTTCTAGTTTGGAAAGAGGAGTATTTGCCTCAGATGAAGTCCAGAGAATGGAGATAACCACACATGGAATGTCATGGAACATCTGGGCATCGTTAACTGACTGCATACCCTAGATTATTACTATGCCAGTGACTGAGCAGCAGCACAGTACAGATCCACAGGGTCAGACCCAAGATGAGTCCAGATAGACATAGAGAGTAAGGAAAATGTTGATTCTAGAAGACAAGAGTCCCAAGTGCCAAAAGACTAAGTGACTGAAAGGATGAAACAATAATGATGTTAAGTCCAGAGGGGTCAATTAAGGCAAGGAGGTAGAGGTAGGCACTACAGGTCCAGGCAGGTAGGCTCCTGAGTCTGAGAGGTCAACAAGTTAGTTACAAGGGCATTAGTATTATTGTAACACCAGTAGACTGTGAGTTTTCCCAGTAGACTATTATTTTTGTCTTTTTGTTCCCAGGGACTAGCATAATAACTGACACAATAAATGGTGTTCAATAAATTGAGTTCAATAAATCAATAAAAGCTTGTTGAACTGAATAGAAATGGGTTATTTGCTCTCCACGGTCTTCTGTATTCCCAGCAATGTAGGAAGGTCAGGAAGATAAACTAGTGAGATGATAGCCTTCAAATGTATAAGAGGCTGTTATGTAGAAGAGAAATGAATCACCCTCCAAAGGGAAATAGTTAGAAACTTCAGGAAGGCAGATTTGAGTGCAACATTAGACATTTCTAATAATTAAATATGACAAACAAAGGAAGGCACTACACTACCCAGCCAATAGTGAGCTCACTCAACAACTCTGGAGAAACTGGATGACCATTGCCAAGGAATCTTAGGATTCCTTAAAGGTTGTACTCAGGCTCTAAGGTCCCTTCTACATCTATGATTCTGTGATTCTAAGATATCTGGAGGGTATACTTATAACCAAAGGAAGAAACAGAATCCCACTGGTACTATTTGTTCCCAGGAGACAGTATGACTTAGTGAAAGGGACACTAGACATAGAATCAGGAATCCTGCATTCAAATCCAGGTTCTATTAGACTCTGATGTAGAACAAGTTACTCTCTCAGAGTTTCAATTTTACTATCTATGAATTTTTTTTCGTTTGTTTTGTATTATTTTTATTTATTTATTTATTTATTTTTTATTTATTTAACATATTTAGCTATCAACATTGATTTTCACAAGAGTTTGAATTACAAATTTTCTCCCGATTTCTACTCCCCCCCCCACTCCAAGATGGCGTATATTCTGGTTGCCCTGTTCCCCAGTCAGCCCTCCCTTCTGTCACCCCACTCCCCTCCCCTCCCCTTTTCCCTTCCTTTCTTGTAGGGCAAGATAAATTTCTACACCCCATTGCCTGTGTATCTTATTTTCTAGTTGCACGCAAAAACTTTTTTTGTTTTTTTTTTGTTTTTGAATATCTGTTTTTAAAACTTTGAGTTCCAAATTCTCTCCCCTCTTCCCTTCCCAACCACCCTCCCTAAGAAGTCAAGCCTGTGTATCATTATGTATGACCCTTCCACAATACTCATGTTGTGAAAGACTAACTATATTTTGCTCCTTCCCAACCCATCCCCCTTTATTGAATTTTCTCCCTTGACGCTGTCCCCTTTCAAAAGTGTTTGTTTTTGATTACCTCCACCCCCATCTGCCCTCTCCTCCATCATCCCCCCCCTTTTTTATCTTCTTCCCTCTTCTTTCCTGTGGGGTACGATACCCAAATTAGTATGTATGGTATTCCCTCCTCAGGCCAAATCTGATGAGAGCAAGATTCACTCATTCCCCCCTCACCTGCCCTCTCCCCTCCTCCCACAGAACTGCTTCCTCTTGCCACCTTTATGCAAGATAATCCATCCCATTCTATCTCTCCCTATCTCCCTCTCTCAATATATTCCTCTCTTATCCCTTAATTTGATTATATTTCTTTTAGATATCTTCCCTTCATCTTCAACTGACCCTGTGTCCTCTCTCTCTCTCTCTCTCTCTCTCTCTCTCTATATATATATATATATATATATATATATATATATATATACACACACATACATATGTACATACATACACATTCACTTATATATATATATAAAACATATATATATATATATATATATGTATATATGCATATTCCCTTCAGCTACCCTAATACTGAGGTCTCATGAATCATACATGTCATCTTTCCATGCAGGAATGTAAACAAAAGAGTTCAACTTTAGTAAGTCCCTTGCAATTTCTTTTTCTTGATTAGCTTTTCATGCTTCTCTTGATTCTTGTGTTTGAAAGTCAAATTTTCTATTCATCTCTGGTCTTTTCACTGAGAAAGCTTGAAAGTCCTCTATTTTATTGAAAGTCCATATTTTGCCTTGGAGCATGATACTCAGTTTTGCTGGGTAGATGATTCTAGGTTTTAATCCTAGCTCCATTGACCTCAAGAATATGGTATTCCAAGCCCTTTGATCTCTTAATGTAGAAGCTTGGATTATTCTGATTGTGTTTCTACAATACTCAAATTGTTTCTTTCTGGCTGCATGCAATATTTTCTCCTTGGTCTGGGAGCTCTGGAATTTGGCGACGATATTCCTAGGAGATTTCTTTTTGGGATCTATTTGAGGAGGCGATCGATGGATTCTTTCAATTTCTATTTTGCCCTGTGGCTCTAGAATATCAGGGCAGTTCTCCTTGATAATTTCTTGAAAGACGATATCTAGGCTCTATTTTTGTTCATGGCTTTCAGGTAGTCCAATAATTTTTAAATGATCTCTCCTGGATCTATTTTCCAGGTCAGTGGTTTTTCCAATGAGACATTTCACATTATCTTCCATTTTTTCATTCCTTTGGTTCTGTTTTATAATATCTTGATTTCTCATAAAGTCACTAGCTTCCACTTGCTCCAATCTAATTTTTAAGGTAGTATTTTCTTCAGTGGTCCGTTGGACCTCCTTTTCCATTTGGCTAATTCTGCCTTTCGAGGCATTTTCTCCTCATTGGCTTTTTGGAGCTCTTTTGCCATTTGAGTTAATCTATTTTTTAAGGTGTTGTTTTCTTCAGTGTATTTTTCAGTATTTTTTGGCTGTCCTTTAGCAAGTCATTGACTTGTTTTTCATGGTTTTTTCGCATCCTTCTCATTTCTCTTCCACATTTTTCCTCTACTTCTCTAAGTTGCTTTCCAAATCCTTTTTGAGCCCTTCCATGGCCTGGGACCAGTTCATGTATTTCTTGGATGCTTTTGGTGTATGCTCTTGCACTTTGTTGACTTCTTTAGGCTGTATGTTTTGGTCTTCTTTGTCACCAAAGAAAGAATCCAAAGTCTGAGACTGAATCTAGGTGCTTTTTTGCTGCCTGGCCATATTCCCAAACAACTAACTTGACCCTTGAGTTTTTCAGTGGGGTATGACTGCTTGTAGACTACAGAGTTCTATGTTCCACGTTTGGGTGGGATGAATCAGCTCTGCCATGCCAGCACTCCTCCTTCCCCAAGAACCCCCAACCCAGACTGGTCTGAGATCTTCAGCAGGCTGTGCACTCCTGCTCTGATCCACAACTTAATTCCTCCCACCAGGTGGACCCGGGGCCGGAAGCAACTGCAGCTGTAGCTGCCCCACCTCCGGTGCCCTGGGGGTGGTGGCTGAACAGCGAACTCCTTCCACTCCCGCAGCTTTTCCCACTAACCTTCTCCACTGTCTTTGGTGTTTGTGGGTTAAGAAGTCTGGTAACTTGCGCAGCTCACTGATTCAGGGGGCTAGGGTTCGCTCCGCCCAGCTCCTGGTCTGGTTGGTCCACACCGCTCATGCTGGGCTCTGCTCCACTCTGCTCCCAGCTCCCAGCTCATAGCTCCCAGCTCCGTGTGGGACAGACCTCACCCAGAGACCATCCAGGCTGTCCTGGGCTGGAGCCCTGCTTCCGTCTGCTGTTTTGTGGGTTCTGCAGTTCTAGAATTGGTTCAGAGCCATTTTTTATAGGTTTTTGGAGGGACTCGGCAGGGAGCTTACGCTAGTCCCTGCATTCCAGCCGCCATCTTGGCTCCACCCCCTATTATCTATGAATTTTAAGCCTTAAAATATTACATAAATATAAATCCTTGTTATTAACCACCCCCCAATTCTATATATGATTTTTCAAACATAGTTTTCTTTAAAATAAAATCATGAACCAAATAACTTCTTGAGATTCAAGAACTTATAGGTAAAATGGAATGAAAGTAATTGAATGTCAATGTTTTATCAGATTCATCTCTAATCAATTATTACTCTTTTCTTATGAAGCAACATGGAGTAGCAGAAAGTTAAATGCAACCAAGTTCAGGGCATTGGAAGTCTTATTCAGCAAGGGTTATGTGTTCCAACAGCACTTCTATCTTTGGACAGACTATCTATCCTGTCTGGTATTCTTTTCCTTCTAACTTCTCTCTCTTTCAACTTCTAGTTTCCTTCACAGCTTAGTTTAATTGTCACCTCTAAGAAGGCTTTCTGAGTTGTTAGTACACACACACACACACACACACACACACACACACACACACTCACACCATGGTGTGCATATGTATCCTGTACTTACCTATCAGTAAGATAAATAAAATCATGAAAAGGAGATATAAGGATGAAAATCAGAGCACCAAAGAAGAAATTTTAGAGAGATAATTAATTGAGTAGACAACCTAGAATTTAGGACAGAGAGCATTTCTAAAACTTCTTAGAGTCTGAAAAAATATCATGGTAAATTTGAATTTTGAAAATATAGAGGTGAAAGAAATTTGACAGAATAGTATAAAAAGACAACAATAATTGAAGGACATGTGCTGTATACAAACCAGGGCAATGAATGCAAAAGATGGAATTGCAGGATTTCCCAGGAAAAAAAAATCTAGATATAAATATTCAGAAAATAACATAAGTTAATTTCCAGAAGTTTTGCAAATTGGAAGGCAAATTAAAGTTCAAAGAATCTACAAGGCACTGAAAAAAAGAAACCATATGTTTAAGTCACAAAGAAATGTAGTGATCCAAATTCCGAATTTAAACATCAAACAAGAACTATTGTAGGTAACCAAAAGAAAGTCCTTCACTTACTAAGAAAAATCTGTTCTAATCAGTTTAAAAAAACTCATCTATGAGAAATCAAAGAGGGTATTATTGAAAAAAAAGTATATTTTGAACAAAGAAAAATTTTTCACACCCCAAAGTATGATATCCTACATGCCTGGGCCTAATTAACAATGGAAAAATATGTCCTCTAAACCAAAAGAAGGCAACTTAGTCTTTCTTTCAAAAGCAATCAGAAGTGAGTCAGGTATTTGACATCCAAAAATTTCAAATAAGAGAACATGATTAAATGATTAAAGTGAACAAGAAAATACTAAGCAATAAAATAAATACTTTCATAATTTTAAAGTTTTATGTGACTACTTTTTATATTTGTTAAGGGTCAGTAAGGGAACAGAATGAATAAAATCATTAATCAAGGGAAGTTAGAAGGGAAGTTAGGTTGGGAGGGGAAGTTAGAAGGGAAAATCAAGGGGCAGAGCCAAGATGGTGTAGTAAAAGCAGGAACTTGCTTGAGCTCTCTCCCACATGTCTCCACATTGATGTAAAAAATGACTCTAAACAAATTCTAGAGCTACAGGACCTACAAAATGACAGAGTGAAACAAGTCTTCAACCCAAGACAGCCTGGAAGGCTGACAGGAGTTTCTATCACACAGTGCTGACAGCAGAGCACAGCCCAGCATGGGCCATGGTGGCACAGACTGGACCAGAACAGACCAAGCAGAGCAGGACTCAGGGCACTGATTCACTGGCAGTTGTAGCAGTTTCCAGACTTTTCAACCCACAAACATCAAAGACAACTAACAGGTCTGTTAGACCTGGGTGAGAGAAGAGCACAGTCCAGCCCCAGCCCCATTGTGGCAGAGGTGGCTACAGCAGTGGAGGCAGCAGTAGCAGCTGCTTCCAGAGTCCTGGGTACACAGACAGTGGGGGGATCAAGTGGCTGATCAGAACAGGACTGCAGAGATCTCTTTCTGGTACTGAGGAAGGATTCTCTTGTTTTGCCCTGCTTGGTTCTGGGTCACAGTCCTGGGTGGTGGTCCAGGGGTGAGGAGGAGGGCTGGTGTGGCAGAGCTTGTGGCAGCAGGGGAGAGGGTGTCCTCCTTACATTTACGAGGCAGAAAAGAGTGCTTGAGGTCACAGACCAGAGTACAGGCCAGGAAAGGAGTAAACATCTCTCCTTGGATCATACCACCTAAGAAAAACTGAAAATTTATAGGTTCCTAGAAGGAGCTCAGAAAACAGCTATGCAAAACCCTTGAAGCTTGGGACACAGCACTCTCACTCTGGAAGCAGAGTCATACATTGACAAAGAGCTCAAAAGTTAAGTTATTGGCTAGGAAAATGAGCAGGCAGTGTAAAAAACCTCAGACTATAGAATCATGCTTTGGTGACAAAGAAGTTCAAAACATACAACCAGAAGAAGACAACAAATTTAAAGATCTTACACCAAAAGCGCCCAAGAAAAATATGAATTTATCACAGGGCATGGAAGAGCTCAAAAAGGATTTGGAAAATCAAGTAAGAGAAGTAGAGGAAAAATTGGGAAAAGAAATGAGAGTGATGCAAGAAAACCATGAAAAACGAGGCAACAGCTTGCTAAAGGAGACCAAAAAAATACTGAAGAAAATAACACCTTAAAAAATAGATTAACCCAAATGGCAAAAGAGGTCCAAAAAGCCAATAAAGAGAAGAATGCCTTAAAAATCAGAATTGGCCAAATGGAAAAGGAGGTCCAAAAACACTGAAGAAAACAATTCCTTAAAAATAAGAACGGAGCAAATGGAGTCTAATAACTTTATGAGAAAAGAAGAAATTATAAAACAGAACCAAAAGATTGAAAAAAATAGGAGACAATGTGAAATGTCTCATTGGAAAAAAACCACTGACCTGGAGATAGATCCAGGAGAGATAATTTAAAAATTATTGTACTATCTGAAAGCCATGATAAAAAAAAGAGCCTAGACATCATCTTTCAAGAAATTATCAAGGAAAATTGCCCTGATATTCTAGAACCAGACTGTGAAATAGAAATTGAAAGAATCCACTGATTGCCTCTTAAAAAAGATCCTAGGGGGTGGAGCCAAGATGGTGGCTGGAAAGCAGGGACTTGCTTAAGCTCTCCCCCAAATCCCTCCAAACACCTGTAAAAAATGGCTCTGAACAAATTCTAGAGCTGCAGAACCCATGAAATAACAGAGGGAAGCAGGGCTCCAGCCCAGGAAAGCCTGGATTGTCACTGGAAAGGGTGTATCACAGGGAGCCAGGAGCAGAGCAGAGCACAGCCCACCGTGGACCACACCAGGACCAACCAGACTGGGAGCTAGGTGGAACAGGCAGTAGCTCCCTGAATCATTGAGCTGTGGCAGTTACCAGACTTCTCAACCCACAAACGCTGAAGACGACAGAGAAAACTAGTGGGGAAAGACTGCAAGAACGGAGTAAAAGGAGTTTGTGTTGGGCCCCAGCCCCAGAGGCGCAGAAATGGTGCAGCTCCAGGGCTGCTTCCAGAGCTCCAGCTGGAGTTACTCCCAGCCCCAGGCCCACCTGGTGGGAGGAATTAAGCAGCAGATCAGAGTAGGAGTGCAGAGCCTGCTTGGATCTGAGTTGCGGTCTGGGTTGGCTGTTCTTGGGGAAGGAGGAGTTCTGGTGTGGCAGAACTTGCTGTGTAGAAGTAGCTCTGAAAATAGCACCACAGCCCCTCAAGCCTGGTACAAAGTACTCTCTACTGCACAAGCAGTCATACCTTCACATTGTTTCCTATCCCTCCTGATTCCTCTACTTTACTTCTACTGACTACCTTGCCCTCCTATTATTTGCCTAACCTCCTCCAAGGATCCCTCCCCTATCTTCCCATTCCCATAAATCTAAACACTCTTCTATACCCCCCTTTTACCTATTCCCTCCTTCTCCCTTCTAAAAATATCTCATTTGCCCTCTCCCCACTCACTATACTCCTACCATTTTATGTCTTCTAAATTTAGAAGACTTTTATACTCTTCTAAATATATATGTATTGTTCCCTCTTAAACCCATTCCCAATGAAAGTAGGTTACCAGAACCACCAGACCTCCTCTCCCATCTAATTCCTCTGTATCCTTTCTTCCTTTTGCACCTCTTTTGTATAAAATAGTTACTCTTTTTAGCTGTTTCTAAATGGTTTTACTTTTAAATTCATATCATAGTCAGATTTACCCCCCCCCTTCTTATGAGCTTACCAATTATTAATAAGAATCTTAGACATACATTTTACTTATATAATAGGTAAACAGTCTGTCCTTATGAATCTCTTATAGTCAGTCTTTGGTATTTACCTTATGTTTTTCTTTGTTCTTATATGTTGAATCTTCTATTAATTTTTTTAAACAAAGTCTTGAAAGTCTGAGAGTTTATCAAATGTCCTTTTTCCATTCAAGATAATACTTAAATTTGCAGGGTATAATATTTTCAGCTGGAGCCCCAAGTCTTTTTGCTCTTTGATATATTGTGTTCCAAGACCTGCAGTACTTTAATCTCTCTGCTGCTAGGTCTTGTGTAATTCTAATTATGGCACCATCATAGTTAAATTGTTTTAATCTTAATGCTTTCAATATTTTATTCTTGAGCTGGGAGTTTCAGAATTTGACTATGATATTCCTATGAGTTTTCTTCACAGGATCTCTTTTAAGTAGTATTCAATGGATTTTTTTCTATTTCTACTTCCTTGCCTTGTTCTAATGCTTCAGGACAATTTTCTTTAATTATCTCTTGTATTATCGTATCAAGATTCTTTTTTTGATTGTAACTTTCAGTTACTCTGATTATTTTTATATATTCTCTTCTTGATCTATTCTTCAAATCTGTTGTTTATCATATTAGATGTTTCACTTTCTTTTCTACTTTTCATTATTCATGTTTTGTTTAATTATTTCAAATCTCTTATAATTTCACTGGCTTCACTTTGCTTAATTCTAATTTTCAAGGTGTCATTTTCCTCCTTGAGATTCTGTATCTCCTTTTCTAATTGGTTGACTTTTCTTTCATAACCTTCTTCTTTTTCTTGGATTATTTTTTTAGTTTTTCCTCCATGTCTGTGATTTGATTTTTAAAGTCTTCTTTAAGATCTTCTATAAATTATTTTGGGGCAAGTGACCATTTGATATTTTGGGGGTTTCCTTACTTCAATTTTCTCCTCCAAAGATGAACCCAATCATCTCTATTCCCATAATAGGTTTCCACGGTTGAATACTTTATCCTTTGTCTGTGCATTTTTTTGTGATAATAACTTGATTATTGTAATCACCTTTAGCCCTGGGAAATGGGAAATGGTGCCTCTTGCTCCAGATCTTCAGTTCTCCCCTCTAGCCTAGAACCAAAGCCCTACCTCTAATCTAAGCCCACAGACAGTGGCTTTCTGCCCCACTGCATCTGAGCTCACTGGGTGTGTGCTGGTTCCTTCTCTTCCCCACCGCTTTTTGCAACACAGCTGGGTCTGGTGTTCCTCATCAGCAGAGGTTCCCGCAATCTTCTTGGGCTAAAACACCCAACCCCCCTCACTATCACGGGGTGAAAAGTTCCTGCGGCTGGGGATGAAGCAGCCTCTCAAACCAACTAACCCCAAGGCTTGCTGGTAGTGGTTCAAATGGCTTGCCTCTTGTTGAAAGGGAACCCAGCCTAGAGGTGTTTACTCCTTGAGGGGACCAAACCTCATCTAGGAATTTTTCTTTGGATCTTCTCAAATTGTCCCAGGAAGATCCTGGTTATGCCCCTATTCTTCTTTGTCTCCACCCACACTTTGGTTGCCCTGAGGTGCTATTTTAACTTTTTTGTGGGGGAAAATCTTGAGAGCTTGGAATTTTCTGAACTACTCCGCCACCTTCCCAGAATCCTCCCCTGGAGTATCTTGTTAAGGATCAGCAAGGAGTCCAGCACTGTTATATTATAGAGTGCTAAAGGAGAATAAAGTGTAAGAAGTCTGGAAAGATAGAAGGGGATAGGTAATAATAGATTTGAATGACAGGGAATTTTATATTTGATCCTGGAGGTGACAAGGAACTACTGAAGTTTATTAAATAGGTGACATGGTCAGGTCTTTGTTCAGGAACATCACTCTGGTGACTGAGAGGAGTATGGACTGGAGTAGAGAGAAACTTGAGCCAGGGAGACTAACTAGATGGCTATTACAATAGCCCATGTGTGAAGTGATGAGAGCCTTCACCAGATGGCAGTGTCAAAGGAGGGGAAGGGGAGGGAGTCATAGATGAGTGAAGTTATGAAGGTAGAATCAGACTGGATTTGGCAACTGATTGGGTATAAGGGGTGAGAGAGAGTAAGGAATAGGATGTGACACCTAAGTTGCCAGCACTGATGAATGGGAAGATTTTGGTACCTCCACAGTAATAAGGATGTTGTATAGGTGATTGGAGGCAGGGGTGGAATAGAGTGATGGGAAGAAAGATAATGAGTTTGGCTTGGGACACACTGAGTTTAAGATGTCTATAAGACATCTAGTTTGAGATATATATTAGGCAGATGTGATAGGGGAGGTAGAAAGAGAGGTTAGAGGTAGACAAATATATCTGAGAGTCATCTGCATAGAGATGATCAATGAATCCATGAGAGCTGATGAGATCACTGAGTAAAAAGTGAAAGAAGAAAGGAATAGAGGAAGAAGAGAAGAGAAACCAGGACAGTCTTAAGGGACACTCATAGTTAGCAGGCAAGACCGGGATGAAAATCCAACAAAGGAAATTGAGAAGGATTAGTTATTTAGGATGAGAACCAGGAGAGATCAGTGTCACAAAAACCCAGAAAGAAGAGAAAATCAAGAAGACAGTTATTGACAGTGTGAAAGGCTACAGAGAGGTCAAGAAGGATGAGCATTGAAAAATTAGGATTATCACTGGACTTGGTAATTAAAAGGTCACTGGTAATTTTTGAGAGAGCAGTTTCAGTTAAATAACAAGGTAGAAAGTCAGATTTAAAAGAGTTTTTTAAAAGAGAGGAAAGGAAATGGAGGGACCAAATACAGATGGCCTTCTCATGGACTTTAGCCATGGAAAGAGGAGAGATTTAGATCAATGTCTCCAAGGATCAGCCATATCTGCTAAGAAAGAAAATATACTAGCTAAAGCAGTAGCCATGACGATCAAAAGGAGAAAGAATGGGAAGATGGAAAAACAGGAATGTAGTGTGGAAGAATGTTGTGCTATCTGTTCTCATTATATAACATTTCAATCTCCCACCTCTGTGCCTTTGTATAGGCTATTCCCTGTGCCTGAAAAACATTTATTTGCATCCATATTTTAGTTTCCCTAGTTTCCTTCAAGATTCAGCTCAAGTTCTCCTTACTATGTGCCAACTTTCCTTATCCACTCAGTAACGTCCTCTCCCTCCCAAAATTACTCTATAATTACCTTGTACATACTTTTTATTTGCTTATTTGTTTCTCTCCAAAACAGTGGAAGCTTTCTGAGGGCATGGACTCCTTTTTGTCTTTTTATCCCCAGCACTTAGTTCAGTGCCTTACATCTAGAATGTGCTCTAAAATGTTTGTTGAATTAAAGCTTGGCGCCCAGAACAATGAAAACCAGAGCTAAGCCAGCAAGAGAAGGTTCTATGAAGAAAAGTGGATGAAGCAATAAGGGACACACCAGCCAATTCAGACCCCAGAAATCCCATCACATGAAATCTATTCCCATGGAAGCCAAGGAGACAGAAAACGAGAGGGATTAAAATGATGAAAGTCAGAATGAAGATGGAGCAGGTGAATCAAAGAGGAACAAGCATTTGGCAAAAAATCCTTCAGAAAATAGAAGGAAAAAAAAAGAAAAAAAGGGGGGCAGCTAGGTGGCGCAGTGAGTAGAGCACCGGCCCTGGAGTCAGGAGGACCTGAGTTCAAATCCGGCCTCAGACACTTGACACATGTACTAGCTGTGTGACCTTGGGCAAGTCACTTAACTCTGATTGCCCTGCCAAAAAGCAAAAAAAAAAAAAATAAAGAAGGAAATCACTAGAAGAAGCCTGAAGACAAAGCCTTCAAAACTAACCCCATCCAAAACAATAATAATGTGTGTGTGTGCGTGTATATATTTATATTTATATAATATGTATATATATATATATATATATATATATTTCTGTGTGTGTGTACACATATATACACAGACATATATATATATACATGTGCATATATGTGTGTAAAAATAATGTAGCATATATACAAATATATACATATATATAAATGTGTGTGTTCGTGTGTATTTATATTTATACATATACATACGTATATATACAGCAGCAGTTTAATTAGTCACCTTAGTCTCTCCTAGACACAGCTCTTCCATGTTAAGTGAATTTGGGGTTGCCCCTTAGGACTGCAGATTAAAGGCCATGTAATCTAAAATCCTAATTTTACAGAAGAGGAAAATCGAGGGTCAGGGCAGCTAAGTGGTGCAGTGGATAGAGTGCTGGGTCTGGAATCAGGAAGACTTATCTTCCTGAGCTTGAATCTGGCCTCAGACACTTACTAGCTGTGTGACCCTGTTTGCCTCAGTTTTCTCATCTGTAAAATGAGCTGAAGAAGGAAATGGCAAACCACTCCAGTGTCTTTGCCAAGAAAACCCCAAACGGGGTCACAAAGAGTCAGACACGACTGAACCACAACATCAGATTGAGAGTCAGAGGAGTTAAGTGACTTGCACAAGATCCATATTATTTCTGAGGTCCCTTCTGATTTATTCTTTCTCAATCTTGTTTGTTCCTAGTGGTTGGTATGTTGTCTCCTCCATTAGACCATGAGTTTCTTGAGAGCAAAGAAATTGTTTTTGCCCTCCTTTTTCTATATTCCTCACTCTTAGCATAGTGCCTGGCACATATTTAGACACTTAATAACTTATCATTGACGACATCAGGATGAATAGACTTATAAGCCTATAATCTAAATACATAGTAATTAGGTGCAAAAATTTGGAGTCAGAAAACTGAGACTCAAATCTCAGCTCTGCTATGTATTATTTGTGTAGGTTGCATAGACATTTCACTCCATCTATAAAATGAGAAGATTGAAGCAGAAGCTCCCTGATGCTATGAGCTTACAGTCTATTTCTCAGGCAAGAAAAAAAGAATTAATTAAACATTTGCAAGATTATGCAAGTAATAAAGAACAGAGTCAGGATTCAAACCCACACCTTTTGACTCCAGGTTGAATGCTTTTGCAAATAAAACCTGCTGCCCCTTTGGTCTGCAATTTTCCCATGTATAAAATGAGAGGCTCAAACTAGATGGTCTCTAATGCCCAGCCTTAAAATTCTGTGATTACAGGAGGACCTGGATCCCCTCATCAGTATCCCTTTTCCCCATTGTATCTTTGTCATATCCCTACAGAGCTCTTTTGGAAGAGGTGGTAAATGCTAAGAATCTTAGGTACAGGCCAAGTTGGAGATGTTCTTCATTTGAAAGAACCAACCCTGGCTAATGAAAGAAAGCTACCATGGAGAGCTCTCTCTTCTAGGGAGTGGAAGAGACAGGAAAAACTACCTATACCTGAGATTTACAGAGAATGGGACTGGGTCAATAGGGTCCACTTCTTTTTATTAATTCATTTCCACTAGCTGACATCTCATTTTCTTAGAGGTGACCCCCACACAGTGCAGCTCCCTGTGCCTCCCCTCCGTAATAACCCTTCCTCTGAATTGATCTGCTATCCAAAACAAAACTGTCCAACTAAGAATAGCAAGGAGATAAAACTTGGCAGAGTTCATCTTGATCTTCTAGCCCTAAGATAATTTAAAAAATTAAATTGGCCCCTAGCCCTCCCCAGCCCTCTGAAAGTGGCAGAGCTAGGATTCGAACCCAACTGGTCTGACACCACATACAGAGCTCTTTCCATTACAACACACTTGCTACTACCAAGCAAGAGGAGGTGATGGTCACAGAGCCTCTTCTCCACAGTGTCCCGCACTGGCCCTTGCATCCTCTCCGGTTCTTGTCTACAGCCCCTGCAGAGCTGATCTGAGATAGAAGCTCTCTTTGAAGTCTGTTCTCAGATCCTCTCTGTGGGGAGAGGAGACAGGGAGGAGGGAGCCAGGACCAGAGTTGGCACAAAGATGAAGGGGTTTTTTGCTGTAGATAAGCGGGTATCACTGAATAGGAGATACAGCTCTTCCCCTACCCTCCCTCCCTCTATCTCTTTCCTCCAGACCCATTCATCTGTCTGTCTGTATCTCAACTTCCCCATCTAGCACACAGACAACTCTAATAACCAAAAATATAATTCAGTTCAGTGAATATTTAGCAAACACGTACTATGTGCTAAGCCCTAAGAGATGCAAAGAGAAAAAGGTACTGTCCCAGTTATTAAGGAGCTATTTCTATCTATTCTATTCCCTTCCACCTAGAAAACTATGGCTTTAAATTTAGGTCTTCATAACCTCTTCCCTGGACTGTTTCAGTGGCTTCCTAAATGGTGTCCCTGCCACCAGTCCCTCCTCCTTCCCATCCATCATCCACAAAGCTGTGAAAATAATATTCTTAAAGCACAGTTTTGGCCATATTATTCCCATACTCAATAAACTCCAGTGGCTCCCTATTTTCTTTAAGATCAAATTGAAACTCTTCTGTTTGGTACTTAAATAAAATATAAACTCCCCTGTTTACCTTTTAAAGCCCTTGGGCCCTTCCAACCTTTCCAGTCTTCCTATGCCTTACTTCCTTCCATTTGCTCTTTAATCTAGTGACACTGGTCTCCTTTCTGTTCTTCAAACAAGACACCTCATCTCCATGCATTTTCACTGGCTCTTCCCCATTTCTGGAATTCTCTATCTCCTCATATCCTTCTCCTGGATTCAGGTACTGGCTAATATCCTACCCTCTTCAAGAAACCTGTCTTGGCAAAGCCAAGATGTCAGAGTAAAGGACAGAATCCAGAAGAATTCTCCTAATATTCTCCTCTAAATATCTTTAAATTAATGCCTCAAATCACTTTTTGGAGCAGCAGAGACCACAAAAGATGAAAGGGAAACATTTTTTTCAGCCTAAGACAACTTAAGAGGTCTGCAAGGGAGGTCTGTAACACAGGGTGGGTGCAGGCCTGTAGTACATCAGGAGCACCAGAGGGAGGCCTTAGAGGTAGTCACAATAGTAGCAGCAGCAGCTCTGAAAACTTTCAGCCCAGAGATGATAAGGGGTTGGGATAACTGGTCAGAGATTACAAGGGAATACTTTGCTGGCACTGGGTACAGCTGCCATTGATTGATAACACTCCTGCCCACAAACAGTCCTGGGACTCAGTTCCAGAGTGGAGAGAAGAGATTGTGATTGGTCATCAAGGGCTCTGGGGCCCTGGTCACAGTTCTAGGGCCAAGAGGAATGTGAGTGCTTGCAATTGCAGGGGACCAGGTTTTCCTGGGTGAAGACTAGAGCACAGACTAGGAGAGCCGTGATTACACGTTTCCCAAGATAACACCAGCTGGAAGCACCAAAAATGTGCAGAACCTCAAGACTAGCCCTGAAAATAGTAGAACCAAAAAGAATGAAATTTGGCATGGTGACTTCCCACCCCCAGGTGAGCAAAGCAAAACTTTTACATAAAGTTCAAAGTAACGAAGTAGGCTGAAGAAATAAGCAAACAAGAACTTGACCATAAAAAATTACTATGGTGGCAGGGAAGACCAAAATATTAACTCCAAAGAAGACAATAATGTGAAAACAGTTAAAAGCAAAGTTTCAAAGAAAGATGCTATTTGGACCCAAGGCCAGCAGTCATTCCTGGAAGAGTTAAAGAAAGAGAGAAGAATGGGAGAGGGAAAATTAGGAAAAGAAATGAGAGTGATGTAAGAAAATTAGGAAAAGGGGGGCGGAGCCAAGATGGCAGCTGGTAAGCAGGGACTACTGTGAGCTCCATACCGAGTCCCTCCAAAAACCTATAAAAATGTCTCTGAACCAATTCTAGAATGGCAGAACCCACAAAACAGCAGAGGGAAGCAGGGCTCCAGCCTAGGACAGCCTAGATGGTCTCTGGGTGAGGTATATACCACACGGAGCTGGGAGCTGGGAACGGAGTGCAGCAGAGCCCAACCTGAGCGGCGCGGAACAACCAAACTTGGAGTCGGGCGGATGGGGCCCCTAGTGCCCTGATTATGTGAGCTGTGGCAGTTACAAGACTCCTCAAACCACAAACACCAAAGACTGCGGAGAAGGTTAGTGGGAAAAGCTGTGGGAGTGGAAGGAGTTCGCGGTCCGGCTTCCAGCCCCGGGGGCAGCGGAGGTGGGGCAGCTACAGTTGCTGCTGCTTCCGGCCCCAGGTCCACCTGGTGGGAGGAATTAAGTGGCGGATCAGAGCAGGAGTGCACAGCCTGCTGAAGATCTAAGCCCAGCCCAGGCTGGGGGTTCTTGGGGAAGGAGGAGTGCTGGTGTGACAGAGCTGGCACCTCCCCCCCAAACGTGGAACATAGAACTCATTAGTCTACAAGCAGTCATACCCCACTGAAAAACTCAAAGGTCAAGTTAGTTGGTTGGGAATGTGGCCAGGCAGCTAAAGCACACCCAGATTCAGTCTCAGACTTTGGATTCTTTCTTTGGTGACAAAGAAGACCAAAACATACAGCCTAAAGAAGACAACAAAGTCATAGAGCCTACACCAAAAGCCTCCAAGAAAAACATGAACTGGTCCCAGGCCATGGAAAAGCTCAAAAAGGATTTGGAAAAGCAAGTTAGAGAATTAGAGGAAAAATTGGGAAGAGAAATGAGAAGGATGCGAGAAAACCATGAAAAACAAGTCAATGACTTGCTAAAGGAGACCCAAAAAAATACTGAAAAATACACTGAAGAAAACAACACCTTAAAAAATAGATTAACTCGAATGGCAAAAGAGCTCCAAAAAGCCAATGAGGAGAAGAATGCCTTGAAAGGCAGAATTAGTCAAATTGAAAAGGAGGTCCAAAAGACCACTGAAGAAAATAGTACTTTAAAAATGAGATTGAGGCAAGTGGAAGCTAGTGACTTGATGAGAAATCAAGATATTATAAAACAGAACCAAAGGAATGAAAAAATGGAAGATAATGTGAAATGTCTCATTGGAAAAACCACTGACCTGGAAAATAGATCCAGGAGAGATCATTTAAAAATTATTGGACTACCTGAAAGCCATGAACAAAAATAGAGCCTAGATATCGTCTTTCAAGAAATTATCAAGGAGAACTGCCCTGATATTCTAGAGCCACAGGGCAAAATAGAAATTGAAAGAATCCATCGATCGCCTCCTCAAATAGATCCCAAAAAGAAATCTCCTAGGAATATTGTCGCCAAATTCCAGAGCTCCCAGATCAAGGAGAAAATACTGCAAGCAGCCAGAAAGAAACAATTTGAGCATTGCGGAAACCCAATCCGAATAACCCAAGATCTGGCAGCTTCTACATTAAGAGATCGAAGGGCTTGGAATGCGATATTCCGGAGGTCAATGGAGGTAGGATTAAAACCTAGAATCACATACCCAGCAAAACTGAGTATCATGCTCCAAGGCAAAATATGAATTTTCAATAAAATAGAGGACTTTCAAGCTTTCTCAGTGAAAAGACCAGAAGTGAATAGAAAATTTGACTTTCAAACACAAGAATCAAGAGAAGCATGAAAAGGCAATCAAGAAACAGAAATAGCAAGGGACTTACTAAAGTTGAACTCTTTTGTTGACATTCTTGCATGGAAAAATGACATGTATGATTCATGAGACCTCAGTATTAGGGTAGCTGAAGGGAATATGCATATATATATGGTTATGTATATATATAGGTGAATGTGTATGTATGTGTATATATATATGTATGTGTATGTGTGTATATATATATATATATATGTAAAAGAGAGAGAGCAGACACAGGGTGAGTTGAAGATGAAGGGAAGATATCTAAAAGAAATAAAATGAAATTAAGGGATGAGAGAGCAACATACTGAGATAGGGAGATAGGGAGAGATAGAATGGGATGGATTATCTCGCATAAAGGTGGAAAGAGGAAGCAGTTCTGTGGGAGGAGGGGAGAGGGCAGGTGAGGGGGGAATGAGTGAACCTTGCTCTCATCAGATTTGACCTGAGGAGGGAATACCATACATACTATGTTGGGTATCTTACCCCACAGGAAAGAAGAGGGAGGAAGATAAAAAAAAATAAAAGGGGGGGATGATGGAGGGGAGGGCAGATGGGGTTGGAGGTAATCAAAACAAATACTTTGGAAAGGGGATAGGGTCAAGGGAGAAAATTCAATAAAGCAGGATGTGTTGGGAAGGAGCAAAATGAAGTTAGTCTTTCAGAACATGAGTATTGTGGAAGGGTGATACATAATGATACACATGTGGCCTAGGTTGAATTGCTCAACTTCTTAGGGAGGGTGGGTGGGAAGGGAAGAGGGGAGAGAATTTGGAACTAAAAGTTTTAAAAACAGATGTTCAAAAACAAAAAAAAGTTTTTGCATGCAACTAAAAAATAAGATACACAGGCAATGGGGTGTAGAAATTTATCTCGCCCTACAACAAAGGAAGGGAATAGGGGATGAGGGGGGAGGGGGGTGATAGAGGTGAGGGCTGACTGGGGAACAGGGCAACCAGAATATATGCCATCTTGGAGTGGGGGGGAGGGTAGAAATGGGGAGAAAATTTGTAATTCAAACTGTTGTGAAAATCAATGCTGAAAACTAAATATGTTAAATAAATAAATTTAAATTAAAAAAAAGAAAATTAGGAAAAGAGAATTAACATCTTGGTAAAAAGAGTCACAAAAAATACTGAAGAAAATAGCACCTTAAAAAAAAGAATTGGCCCAATGGTAACAGCAGCAGAAAAAATTCAATGATGAAAATAATTCAGTGAAATGGAAAAAGAGGTACACAGCTCACTGAAGAAAATAATTTCTTAAAACTTAGAATGGGACAAGTGGAAACTAATGACTCCATGCAACATCAAGAAACAATTAAACAAAGTGAAAAGAGGGGGAAAAAGAAATGTAAAACATGGAAAAACAAGTGACCTGGAAAAAAGTCAGAGACATAATTTAAGAGTTGTTGGAATACCTGAAAGCCATGAACAAAAAAGAGCCTAGATATCATATTTCAAGAAATTATAAAGGACAACTGCCCTGATATCTTAGATCCAGAAGATAAAGTAGAAATTAAAAGAATCCACCTGATCACTTCCTGAAAGATCTCAAAATGAAAACTCCCAGAAATTTTATGGCCAAATTCTAGAGTTTCCAGGTCAAGGAGACAATATTGCAAGGAGCCAGAAAGAAATAATTTAAATATCATAGAGCCTCAGTTAGGACGACACAATATTTAGCAGTTTACATTTAAAGGAACAGAGTGCTTGGAATATGATATCCCAAAAGATAAAGGAGGTAGGATTACAACCAAGAATAACCTTCTCAACAAAACTGAGTATAATCCTTAAGAGGAAAAATGGATGTTCAGTGAAATAGAGGACTTTCAATCATTGCAAATAAGAAGACCAAGCTGAATAAAAAACTTAGCATTCAAACATAAGATTAAAGAGAAGCATAAAAAGGTAAACATGAAAGAGTAATCATAAAGGACTCAATAAAGTTAAACTGTTCACATTCCTATATGAAAAGATGATACATATAACTCCTAACAACTTTATCATTATTAGTATAGTTAGAAGGAATCTACATAGAGCAAGTTTATTATTTTGGGATGATCTCCAAAAAAAATGTAGGCATGAGAAAGAAGGATGCACTAGGAGAAGGGGGAAGAGACAGGTAGAATAGAGAAATTTTTCTCACATAAAAGAGGCATATAAGAAAGAATTCTTATAGTGGAGAAGAAAATGGGGATGGGGTGGTAGGCAATACTTGAACCTCATTGGGATCAGAATTGGTTCAAAGAGGTAAGAACATGTAGACATAAGTAGGCAGGTAGATAGATAGATAGATAGATAGATAGATAGATAGATAGATAGATAGATAAAGATATACAGACATAGTTATATGTAGAAATCTAAACGGAATCAGTAGAGAAAAAAAGAAGGAAAGGGGATAAGAGATATGGGGGGAGGGTGATCAAAGTGAGGGCAGATTAATATAGAGGCAGTGGTCCGAAGCAAAACAGATTTTTGAGAAGGAACAGGAATAAAAGAGAGAAGGATAAATGGAATAGGACAAAAGGAAATACACAATTAATAATCATAATTGTGGATGTGAATGGGACAAATTAACCCATAAAACTGAAGTAGATAGCAGAATAGATTAGGAAAAAATCCAACAATATGTTGTATACATTTGAAACAGAAAGACACACAGAATTAAAATTTAAAAAATCTAGAACAGAATCCATTATGCTCCAACTGAAGTAAAAAAAATGGCAGGAGTAGCAAGACATAATTAAAAGGGATAATCAGAGAAACAACATTTTGCTAAAAGTTACTGTAGAAAATGAAGTAATATAAAAAAAATTTACAGTAGCTTTCTGTGATAAACTCCTAACCTCAAATATATAGGTGAGTCAGTCAAATTTACAAAAATAAAAGCTATTCCCCAATTGATAAATGGTCAAAAGATATGAACAGGCAGTTTTCAAAAGAAGAAATCCAAGCTACATATAGCCAAGTGAAAAAATATGTTTTAAATCACTATTGATCAGAGAAAAGAAATTTTTCTTCTCTTTTTAATATTTTGTTTTCTCCCCAATTGCAGGTAAAAACAAATTTAACATTTTTTCTATATTTTTGAGTTTCAAATTTTCTCCCATCCTCCCCGCCCCCATCACTGAGAAGGCAAGCAATTTGATAAAGCTTATACATATAGTTAAGCAAAACATATTTCCATATTAGTCATGTTGTGAAAGAAAAGAGACATAAGAAAGAAAATTAAGAAATTTTTTTAAAAGACAGTATGCTTTGATCTACATTCAGATTTCATCAGTTCTTTCTCCTGAAGCAGATAGTATTTTTCATCTTAGGTCCTTCAGAATTGTCTTAGATTATTGTATTGCTGAGAAAAGCCATCATTCACAGTTAATCGCTGCACAATATTTCTGTTACCAGGTACAATATTCTCCTGATTCTGCTCACTCCACTTTGCATCATGTAAGTCTTTGGCAAATTAAAATGACTCTGACGTATCATCTCACATCTATCAGACATGACAAATGCTAGAGGGAATAGGTACCTTAATTAATTGTTGGTGCAATAGTGAACTAATCCAATCATTCTGGGGAACAATCTGGATCTATGCCCAAAGGGCTGTATAACTGCGCATACTCTTTGATCTAGAATTACCACTACTAGGTCTGTACCCCCAAAGAGATCAAAAGAAAAGGAAAAGGACCTATACATGCAAAAATATAACTAGCAGCTCTTTTTGTGGTGGCAAAGATTTGGAAATTAAGGGGATGTCTATCAGTTGGGGAATGGCTGAACAAGTTGTGGCATAGGATTGTGGTGAAGGATTATGGTGCTATTAGAAATGGTGAGGTGGCTGGTTTCAGAAAAACATGGCAACAACAATATGAACTGATGCAAAGTGAAGTGAGAAGAACCAGAAAAATCATTGTGCACAGTACCAGGAAGCTGTAATTATGATCAACTGTGAAAGACTTAGCTACTCTGATCAATACAGTGATCAAGACAATTCTAAGGGACCCATGATGAAAAAATGGTATCCACCTCCAGAGAGAGAACTGATGGACTCTGAGTGGAAACTGAAGTATAATTTTTTTCACTTTATTTTTCTTGCTTTGGGGGGTGGGGGAAATATGGCCAAATGGAAATTTGTTTTGCATGATTTCACATGTATAATTGATATTATATTGCTTGCCTTCTCAGTGGGTGGGAGTGGTGATGGGAGTGAGGGAATCTGGAACTCAAATTTCAAAAAGAAAAAAATGTTAAAAAATATTTTTTTAAATAGACGTAGAACATGTTAAGTATATAACATACTGAAGCAAAAGAATCTTTTTTATTTAAGAACCCCCAAAACCCACAGCTACTGGTGTAAGGACTTACTATTTGTTAAAAAGAAAAAACAAAAACAAAAATCTTCTGGGGAAACTGAAAAACAATCTGGCAGGAATTTGATTTAGACCAATATTTCATACCATATGCCAAGATAAGCTCCAAATGGATATATAACTCATACACATCATGTCCCTAGTGTCTTAGTGCAGTTTAAAGCTTTAGTGATTTTGGATGTATAAATGCTAGAAACTTATAAACAAATATAATTTGAAAACTTAATTACTTACATTTCTTTTATACTTAATTTTTAAAAGGATACTTTTTTTTAAATTTTTATTTTAATAAGAAGGGGCACCCTGTCACTATATGCTACATGTGTTAATTTCTGGATGACACTTTCTCACATGGTGGATCAGTAGAGGAGGTCCTGTTGCTCAATCATCTCCATAACCTGATCTATCTCCACTAGACTTTTTCTTGTGGGGTCACATTAAAATGGTCATCCATGCATCAAAACCAAATTTTTGATTGATTTTCCTGCTAATATTAAATCTACAATCCTTTCAGTTACTGAGTAGCAGCCAAAGAAAGTTTTTATAAAGTTCAAAAATGACAACTGATGTATAACCCAAAATGGTGGTTATTTTGAATTTTAATAAGAAACATCAATATTTTAAAAATGTAAAAAATTAACCTTTCAATTTTTGTTTATTATGTTCATTTATACTTTGAAGATATTGGGGCTTAAAATTACACCAAGACTTTTGGAATACCCTGTGTAATAGTTCATAGCATAAACAAATTAGAAGGAAATGAAAGAAATCGCCTTTTAGATCTATGGATAGAGAAAGAGTTTGGGAGACCAAACAAGTAAAAAAGAAAATCAAATAAATTGAAATGAATAATTTTGATTGCATAAAATTTACATTTTTCTAAACTATAAAGTTTATAATTTTCTACAAATACAATGCAGCTAAGATTGGGACAGAAATAATCATGTGTGATTTAAAAAAGAAAACAACTTTGCTGTGAGTTTCTCTGGTAAGGTTTCATTTGCAACAAAAATTAAGGAAGTGATTCAGATTTCTAAAAACAATAGTCATCATCGTACTAACTAATGGCCAAGGTATTTAAACAGAAAATTGTCAAGAAAAGAAATCCAATCTATCAATAGCCAAATCACTAATAAATAAAGAAATGCAAAATAATTCTGAGGTTCCACCTCCCACCTATAAGATTGGCAAAATGGACAGAAAAGGAAAGTAATAAATGCTGGAGGAGCTACTGCAAAAATACACTGTTAGTGGAAACTAGGAACTTATTTAACCATTCTGGAAAACAATTTGGACCTGTTCTCAAATAATTATTAGCCTGTGTATACTCTTTGACCCAGAAGCACTGTTCTAATGCTATACTCCAAAGAAATGAAAAAAGAAAATAACCTATGTTTAAAAAAAATTTATAGCGATACTTTTTTGTAGTGGCAAAGCGCTGAAAACTAAGGAGGTTCTTATCAACTTGGGAATAGCTGTTCAAATTTTGGTATATGAATGTAACGACACTACTGTGCTGTAAGAAAGAAAGATAACTTCAGAAAAAGAAACAGAAGGCTGTCTCAGGGCCCTTTAGTGCCTTCCTTCTAAAAATATCTCCAAATGTATCCTGTATGTGCCTTGTTTGTACATAGTTGTTTGCCTGTTGCTTTTCCCCATTAAAGAGTGAGCTCCTTCAGAGCAGGATTTCTGGGGGCAGGGGGCGGCACGCAGTATTTCTTTGTATGCCCAGTGCTTAACACAGTGACTGGCACATAGCAGGTGATTGAAAATGTTTGTTGACTTGACTTCACTTGACTCTACTTTAGGCAAATGATCACTTTGGCAGATGTGTGGAAGAAATTTTGAGGCAATGAGAAATTAGGAAGCTATTTCAACAGTTCGGGCAAGAAGTGATGCAGTGATCAAAGGTGATGTTTGAGTAGGAAAAGGGGACGTAGGTAGGGAATGCTTATTGACTTGACAACCTGACCTCAACCTACCATACTAGCCTCATTATGCATTACGACCCTTATTAGGGTTGTAATTAGCTAGGTGGTACAGTTTATAGAATGCAAGGTCTGGAATCAGGAAGACTCACCTTCATGAGTTCAAACCTGGCTTCAGACACTTACTAGGTGTGTGACCGTGGGCAAATCACTTAACCCTCCTTGCCTCAGTTTCCTCATCTCTAAAATGACCCTGAGAAATGACTCCATTATCTCCGCCAAGAAAACCCAAAACAGGGTCATGAAGAGTAGAACATGACTGAAACGATTGAACAACAAAATCAACATTTATCACACTATGCTGTAGCCAGACTGGCTGTCTTGCTGTTCCACGTACAGGACATGCCATGTCCCATTTCTTTGTGTTTATATTGGCTGTCTTCCATGCTTATAATGCATTCCCTTCTACCATCACTGCTTAGAATCTCTTACTTCACTTACTACTGATGTCAAGAATTATCTTTTAAATGAAACCATTGCTGATCTCCCTGGCTCCTAGGCCTACCTTTCCTCCACCAAATTACCTTGTATATGTTTGGTATATATTTTGTATATATTTATTTGTGTATTTGTCTTCTCTTTTAGAATGTAAACTCCTTGAGGGCAGGGACTGTTTCATTTTTGTCTTCCTATCTATAGTATCTAGCACAATGCCTGGCATACAGCACGTACTTAATAAGTGCTTGTTTGACTTACAGTCTAAGGGAGAGATTAAAGATGGAGTCACAAGTACTTCTAATAAAAGGCAAAATGTGTCAAGTGCCTTAAGAAAGGTGGGAGCAGAGCCAAGATGGCAGCTGGAAAGCAGGGACCTGTGTAAGCTCTCCCCCAGGTCCCTCTAAACACCTGTAAAAAAGGGCTCTGAACAAATTCTAGAGCTGCAGAACCCAGGAAAGCCTGGGAAGGGTGTATCACAGGGAGCTGGGAGCGGAGCAGAGCACAGCCCAGCATGGACCACACCAGGACCAACCAGACTGGGAGCCAGGCAGAAGAGGCTGTAGCACCCTGAATCAGTGAGCAGTGGCAGTTACCAGATTTCTCAACCCACAAACACCAAAGACAACAGAGCAGGTTAGTGGAAAAACTGCTGGATCAGAGTGAAAGGAGTGCTCAGTCAGCCCTAGCCCTGGGGGCGGCAGAAGTGGTGCAGCTCTGGGGCTGCTTCCAGAGCTCCAGCTGCAGTTACTTCTGGCCCCAGGCACACTTGGTGGGAGGAATTAAGTGGTGGATCAGAGAGGGAGTGCACAGCCTGCTTGGATCTGGGTTGCAGTCCTGATTGGTGGTTCTTGAGGGAGGAGGAGCACTGCTGTGGCAGAGCTTGCTGTGTAGAAGTAGCTCTGAAAACAGCAGCACAACCACACAAGCTTGGGACAAAGTACTCCATACTCTATAAGCAGTCATACCCTGACAAAAAGCTCAAGGGTCAAGTAGTTGACTGGGAACATGAACAGGCAGCTAAAACAGACTCAGATTCAGACTCACATTTTACAGTCCTTTTTGGTGACAAAGAAGATCAAAACATACAGCCAGAAGAAGTCAGCAAAGTCAAAGAGCCTACATCAAAAGCCTCCAAGAAAAATATGAATTGGTCCCAGGCCATGGAAGAGCTCAAAAAGGATTTGGAAAAGTAAGTAAGAGAAGTAGAGGAAAAATTGGGAAGAGAAATGAGAGTCATTCAATAAAATCATAAAAAACAAGTCAATGACTTGCTAAAGGAGACCCCCAAAAAAATACTGAAGAAAATAACACTTTAAAAAATAGACTAACTCAAATGGCAAAAGAGCTCCAAAAAGCCAATGAGGAGGAGGATGCCTTGAAAGGCAGAATTAGCCAAATGGAAAAGGAGGTCCAAAAGACCACTGAAGAAAATACCACCTTAAAAATTAGACTGGAGCAAGTGGAATCTCATGACTTTATGAGAAATCAAGATATTATAAAACTGAACCAAAGGAATGAAAAAATGGAAGATAATGTGAAATATTTCATTGGAAAAACCACTGACCTGGAAAATTGATCCAGGAGAGATCATTTGAAAATTATTGGACTACCTGAAAGCCATGATCAAAAAAAAGAGCCTAGACATCATCTTTCAAGAAATTATCAAGGAAAACGGCCCTGATAGTCTAGAGCCATAGAGTAAAATAGAAATTGAAAGAATCCACCAAGTGCCTCCTGAAAAAGATGCCAAAAAGAAAACTCCTAGGAATATTGTCACCAAATTCCAGAGCCCCCAGATCAAGGAGAAAATACTGCAAGCAGCCAGAAAGAAACAAATTGAGTATTGTGGAAACACAATCAGGCTAGCAGCTTCCACATTAAGGGATTGAAGGGCTTGGAATATGATATTCCAGAGGTCAAAGGAGTTGGAATTGAAACCAGGAATCACCTGCCCAGCAAAACTGAGTATAATGCTCCAACGCAAAATATGGAATTTCAATAAAATAGAGGACTTTCAAGCTTTCTCAGTGAAAAGACCAGAGCTGAATAGAAAATTTGACTTTCGAACACAAGAATCAAGAGAAACATGAAAAGGTAAATAAGAAAGAGAAATCATAAGGGACTTTAAAGTGGAACTGTTTTGTTTACATTCCTACATGGAAAGATGATATGTGTAATTCATGAGACCTTTCTCAGTATTAGGGTAGTTGAAGGGAATATACATATACATATATATATATATATATATATATATATATATATATATATGTATATATATATATATATATATATGTATGTAGACAGAGGTCACAGGGTGAGTTGAATATGAGGGAATGATATCTAGAAAAACAAAATATAATTAAGGGATGAGAGAGGAATATATTGAGAAAAGGAGAAAGGAAGAGATAGAATGGAGTAAATTATCTCACATAAAAGTGGCAAGAAGGGGCGGAGCCAAGATGGCGGCTGGTAAGGAGGGAATAGTGTGACCTCTGTACAGAGTCCCTCCAAAAACTTATAAAAAATGGCTCTGAACCAATTCTAGAACGGCAGAACCCTCAAAACAGCAGAGGGAAGCAGGGCTCCAGCCCAGGACAGCCTGGATGGTCTCTGGGTGAGGTCTATCCCACATGGAGCTCGGAGCTGGGAGCTGGGAGCTGGGAGCTGGGAACGGAGTGAAGCAGAGCCCAGCCTGAGCGGCGTGGACCAACAAGACCAGCAACCGGGCAGAGCATGCCCTAGCACCCTGAATCAGTGGGCTGAGGCAGTTACGTGACTTCTCAACCCACAAATTCCAAAGACTGCTGAGAAGGTTAGTGGGAAAAGCTGCGGGAGTGGAAGGAGTTCGCGGTTCGGCTTCCTGCCCTGGGGGCAGCGGAGGTGGGGCAGCTACGGCTGTTGCTGCTTCCGGCGCCAGGCCCACCTGATGGGAGGAATTAAGTGGCGGATCAGAACAGGGGTGCACAGCCTGCTGAAGATCTAAGCCCAGTTTGGGTTGGGGGTTCTTGGGGAAAGAGCAGTGCTGGTGTGGCAGAGCTGGCACCTCCCTCCCAAATGTGGAACATAGAACTCTGTAGTCTACAAGCAGTCATACCCCACTGAAAAACTCAAAGGTCAAGTTAGTTGGCTGGGAATATGGCCAGGCAGCAAAAATGCACCCAGATTCAGTCTCAGACTTTGGACTCTTTCTTTGGTGACAAAGAAGACCAAAACATACAGCCTAAAGAAGTCAACAAAGTGCAAGAGCCTACACCAAAAGCCTCCAAGAAAAACATGAACTGGTCCGAGGCCATGGAAGAGCTCAAGAAGGATTTGGAAAAGGAAATTAGAGAATTAGAGGAAAAATTGGGAAGAGAAATGAGAGTGATGCAAGAAAACCATGAATAACAAGTCAATGACTTGCTAAAGGAGACCCAAAAAAATACTGAAAAATACACTGAAGAAAACAACACCTTAAAAAACAGACTAACTCAAATGGCAAAAGAGCTCCAAAAAGCCAGTGAGGAGAAGAATGCCTTGAAAGGCAGAATTAGCCAAATGGAAAAGGAGGTCCAAAAGACCACTGAATAAAATAGTACTTTAAAAATTAGATTGGAGCAAGTGGAAGCTAGTGACTTTACGAGAAATCAAGATATTATAAAACAGAACCAAAGGAACGAAACAATGGAAGACAATGTGAAATATCTCATTTGAAAAACCACTGACCTGGAAAATAGATCCAGGAGAGAGAATTTAAAAATTATTGGACTACCTGAAAGCCATGATCAAAAAAAGAGCCTAGATACCATCTTTCAAGAAATTATCAGGAGAACTGCCCTGATATTCTAGAGCCACAGGGCAAAATAGAAATTGAAAGAATCCATCGATCCCCTCCACAAATTGATCCCAAAAAGAAATCTCCTAGGAATATTGCTGCCAAATTCCAGAGCTCCCAGATCAAGGAGAAAATACTGCAAGCAGCCAGAAAGAAACAATTTGAGTATTGTGGAAACCCAATCAGAATAACCCAAGATCTGGCAGATTCTACATTAAGAGATCTAAGGGCCTGCAATGCGATATTCCAGAGGTCAATGGAGCTAGGATTAAAACCTAGAATCACCTACCCAGCAAAACTGAGTATCATGCTCCAAGGCAAAATATGGATTTTCAATAAAATAGAAGACATTCAAGCTTTCTCAGTGAAAAGACCAGAGCTGAATAGAAAATTTGACTTTCAAACACAAGAATCAAGAGAAGCATGAAAATGTAATCAAGAAAAAGAACAAGAAAAAGAAATTGCAAGGAACTTACTAAAGGTGAACTGTTTTCTTGACATTCCTACATGGAAAGATGACGAGTATGAGACCTCAGTATTAGGGTAGCTGAAGGGAATATGCATACATATATGTTCATATATATATATATATGGGTGAATGTGTATGTATGTATATATCTATGTATGTGTGTATATATATATATATATATATATATATATATATATAGAGAGAGAGAGAGAGAGAGGACACAGGGTGATTGAAGATGAAGGGAAGATATCTAAAAGAAATAAAATCAAATCAAGAGATGAGAGAGGAACATACTGAGAGAGGGAGATAAGGAGAGATAGAGTGGGGTGGATTATCTTGCATAAAGGTGGCAAGAGCAAGCAGTTCTGTGGGAGGAGGGGAGAGGGTGGATGGGGGGTGAATGAGTGAACATTGCTCTCATCAGATTTGGCCTAAGGAGGGAATACCATACATACCCAATGGGGAATCTTACCCCACAGGAAAGAAGAGGGAAGAAGATAAAAATAAATGGGGGGGATGATGGAGGCGAGGGTTGATGGGGGTGGAGGTAGTCAAAAACAAACACTTTTGAAAGGGGACAGGGTCAAGGGATAAAATTCAATAAAGGGTGATGGGTTGGGAAGGAGCAAAATATAGTTAGTCTTTCACAACATGAGTATTGTGGAAGGGTTATACAGAATGATATACATGTGGCCTGTGTTGAATTGCTTGACTTCTTAGGGAGGGAGGGTGGGAAGGGAAGAGGGGAGAGAATTTGGAACTCAAAGTTTTAAAAACAGATGTTCAAAAACAAACAGAAATGTTTTTGCATGCAACTAGAAAATAAGATACACAGACAATGGGGTGTAGAAATTTATCTTGCCCTGCAAGAAAGGAAGGGAAAAGGGGATGGGAAGGGAGTGGGGTGACAGAGGGGAGTGCTGACTGGGGAACAGGGCAACCAGAATATACGCCATCTTGGAGTGGGTAGGAGGGTAGAAATGGGGAGAAAATTTGTAATTCAAACTCTTATGAAAATCAATGCTGAAAACTAAATATGTTAAATAAATAAATTTAAAAAAAATTTAAAAAAAAGAAAGCTGGAAAACAATTTTTATAGTCAGTATCTCCAATAAAGGCCACATTTCTAAAATAAAAAAAAATGGCAAGAAAAAGTAGTTCACTGGAGGGGAAGAGGGGGCAGGTGAGGGGGAATGAGTGAATCTTGCTCTCATCAGATTTGACTTGAGGAGGGAATAATATACATACTCAATTGCATATCTTACCCAATGTGAAAGTAGGGGGAAGGGGATAAAAAGGGGGGACAATGGAAGGGAGGGGAGATAGGGGGAAGAAGTAATCAAAAGCAAACACTTTTGAAAAGGGACAGGGTCAAGGGAGAAAATTGAATAAAAGGGGACAGGATAGGATGGAGGGAAATATAGTTAGTCTTTCACAACACGACTATTTATGGGAGTGTTTTGCATAATGATACATGTGTGACCTATTTTGAATTGCTTGCCTTCTTAGGGAGAGTAGGTGTGGAAGGAAGAGGGGAGAGAATTTGGAACTCAAAGTTTTAAAAGCAGATACTCAAAAAAATGGTTTTGCATGCAACTGGGAAATAAGATATACAGGCAATGGGGCATAGAAATCTATCTTGTCCTACAAGAAAGTAAGGGGAAAAGGGATGGGGGGGGGTGTGTGGTGACAGAAAAGAGGGCTGACTAGGGAACAGGACAATCAGAATATATACCATCTTGGAGTGGGAGGGAGGGAAGAAATGGGGACAAAAATTGTAACTCAAAATCTTGTGGAAATCAATGCTGAAAACTAAAAAATATTAAGTAATAAAGTATGGAATTCAAAGAAAAAAATTATAAAAAAGAAAGGTATAAGGTATTATGGGAATTCCTAGAAGGGAGGGATTCACTTCTGATTAAGCACATCTGGGGAGATTGCATTTAAGAGGCTATATTTAATCTAGGGTAGGATTAGAATTATAGGATGTGAAAACAAACAAACAAACAAAAAAAACTCTTAGAATCCATCTAGTCCAACCCTGTCTTTTAAAAGATGAAGAAATTGAGGTCCAGCAAATTGCCCAAGGCTATAGAGTCAGTCAAAAACTAAGCACAGGAACTCAAAGACAGGTAGTTTAACTAAACACCTATGAGTCTTTCTATTACATTTTCTTAACAGGTAAAGATGTATAGGAGCAAAGGCATGTCATGAGCAATGATTCGGAAATGAGAAAGTAATGGAGTTTGTTGGATTAGCTGGTAAATGGTCCAGTCAACTTTATTCCCCAACTTTCCACACTATCAGAAGGGAAGAAGTAAAATACATCATTTCAATCAGCAGACAGTCCAAAAGTCATTCCAGTTTGCTTTGGAATGCATCCTATATTCTTTATCTGAGACTCCTTTATTTATCAAAATGAGTTTGTCTTTCCTGAGTAGCCTCACAGACTTGTGGTTTATAGATGGCTTAACAGTTTTTTAATTAAGTCATCCATCATGCATGGTCAGTTTATCTGACTCAGAATGGATCAGAAGTCCCACACCCAGGTCTGAATCACTCAGCTGAGAGGTTTGATGAAGAACCGACGAGGGAAGAGAAGAAGAGAGAGTGGAAGAGGAAAGAAGGGCAGAGGAAAGAAGAGGAGAGAAAAGGAGAGAAGCAGGGAAAAGAAAGGGATGATAAAAAAAGAGGGAAGAGGAGACATAGGACTTGTGATTTATGAAGGAGGCCCTGAAGAATGCTTCCTAGGGAGGGAAGAAACCATCTATGCCCCAACTAATCCACAAAGGAGATAATTAATGAAGGAATAATGGAGATATTAAGAATCCATTTGTAGGGCTAGCCTTCAATGAAATTGTAAGATTGTAAAGGAAGGCCCTGAGCACTTATCTTGCCCAAGGTCATAAATGAGAAATGCCAAAAGATCAACTTAGAATTCCAGGTACCTTGGCAGGCTGATTTGGGGGAGGGGGCAGGCAGGAGCCATTTTGATATATCTCATATAGCAGCAGTCAAGCTTGAAGTATCTATCCAGTCTCATACATAGGACAGCATTATATGACAACTGTGTACTTGAGGCTGGGTCTGTGAGGACCAGCATGATAGATTCTAGAAAGATACAGGACCGTGACATGTCAAACCTAAAAGGGACCTTAGAGATCATCTAGTGTGATGGCCCCATTCTACAAAAAAGCAAACCTAGACTCAGAGAAATGAAATGACTTGGTCACACAGCAAGTTCATAAATCAAGCAGATATGGGGTCTTGAGGCTGGTTTGGGCTGCCTACAGAACATCTTCACACAGAGCCCACTAACTCAGACCCAGCCAGAATGAGTACTGCCCTTCCTGGGAAGAGCTGTTTCAACATCTTAACAGAAAAAAATGATGTTTTTTTTTTCTTTGTTAGATACTATGATTGGACTGTAAGTCAGAATGGCATTAATAGAATTCTAAACATCTACTTAAAAATCAAATTCCTATCTAAACACAGTATAGGCTCTTCTCTCTTTCTGTCTTTTTTTCCGGTAGAGAGAAGATAAAAATCTGCCATGCGTGTCTGCCTGACTGTGAGCCTGTTAAACATTGCCAGTAATGACTAAGAGGCCTGGGTTTTATCTCTTCTCCATATCTCAATTCTTCTTCCTTTACAAAAGCATCCTCAGGGAGCAGTTGGGAAAAACAGACACAGAACAAATTGTAAAGAGGGGGAAAAAGGGTTTCAAGGAAGAGGCTGACCTAAGGAGGGAAAGTGGCAAGAGGGCTTGAGGTTCAAAGGAAGGAAGAGAAGAGAAAACCTTCCCTTCCCCCTTCCTTCTCTGTCTGTTCAAGGCAGTCCTCTTCTAATTGGAATTTACCCTCTCCTGCCCTGCCTTCATTTCTTCCTTTCTTCTTTCCCTTTTTTCCCCTTTCCCACCTCTGATCTTCCCTTCATTGCCACCTCTCCCCTACTTTCTTTTTCTATTCCTTCCTCCACTTCCCCTGATTTTCTCTTCTGTCTCCTCTTCCCTCTTTTCTTCTTTCCTTTCTTTCTTTTTCCCTGCTTTCCTCCTTTTCTCTCCTCTTCTTCTTCTTCCCTCTGCCCTCCTTTCCTCTTCCACCCTCTCTTCTTCTCTTCCTTCATCTGTTCTTCATCAAGCCTCTCAGCTGAGTGATACAAATCTGGGTGTGGGACTCATGACCCATTCTGAGTCAGATACACTGGCCATATATGATTTAATTTAAAAAGCTGCAAAGCCTCCTATATCCATTGCAAATTAATGCAATACAAATTCTAAGGACCGAGAGGTCACTGAGCAAAGAAATAGTCAGTAGTAATAGAAAAAGTGCTGAGTCTCGGTGTTTGTTTTTTTAAAGAATGGGGATGAGATAGGAGAATATTTAAGCACAGCAGAAGGGACAGAACAGCTAAGAGGAAAGAAGAGAAGAGAAAGACAGATCAGGGAAAGAAAGGGAGATGGTGTGATACACTGAGGGGAAAACACTGGCTTTCTAGTGGGAAGACCTCATTTCCAGTACCACTTCTCAGGCTTGCTGCCTGGGCAAGTCACTGAACCCCTCTGGGCCATAGCCTCATCTTCTATAAAATAAAGGGTTGAACTAGGTGTTCTCTGAGGCAGAACCAGGGGCAAGAAAATGAGGAGAGTGATGAGAAAAGAACAAGAGAGAAGATGAAAGCAAGGAAGTAAGGGAGAAGAGGGAAGAGAAGAGGTGAGAGTGAGAAGGATACAATTCTTAGTCCCTAAGAGAACCCTCAAAACCTGCCTTTCAATCCCAGAGCTTTCATTTTCCCTCAGCTTTCCAAGCTTCCAGAACTCCCCTTTCCCTCCCCTCTAATTGAAGCTCAGAGTTTCATGGGCCATCCTCATCCCTGAACCTGTGTGGAAAGTGTGTTTAAGCAGAAAGAACACTAGACTGGGAAGGAAAAGACCTGAGGTGGAATTCTGGCTTTGCTACTTGGCTGTGTGTCTTTGGGAAAATCACTTAACTTTTCTGTGATTCACTTTCCTTACCTGTAGAACAAAGGATTTTAACTAAATAACTTCTAAGGTCTTTTTTTAGCTCTAAATCCTAACATCTTCCCTGAATTCAGAAATCTATGGCAGTTCAGGTCTTTATGATATTTGCATGTATATATAAGCATAAATGCATTACACACATGTGTTTTTACACATGTGGGTATTCTATGTTCACATACATATATGTATGCACATACATATGCATTGTATATATACATGCTTTGTGTTTGCACACGTATCATACAATGTATAGGTATAAATAAAAGTGCAGTATACATGCATGTATATACATAATATATATGTGTATATATATATATATATATATATACATATACACACACAGAATCTATTATTTCTTTAGTAGAAAATTCCTCTACTAATTTCATTAATAGGGAAATCTAGGGTGAACAAACTCTCCACCAATCCATATCAGCTCTTTCCCTTCAACTTAATCTTAAAGTATTGTTTAGAGTGTCAACAGGTTAAGTGATTTGCCCAGGATCACACAGGTGTTATGTATCAGAGACTGGACTTGAATCCAGGTCTTTCTTGCTTCATAACTAATATTCTGTCAATTCTACCCTCCATCCCTTCTCTCCATATAAAATATGTAGGCTAATACCTAGCATGCAGAGCGGATATTCCAGTGCCTTATATAGAATCATAGATTCAGAGTCAGAAGAGACGTTAGAGGACATCAAGTCAAGCCCCAACACAGTAGGTGATTAATAAATGCTCTTTGAATTGAACTGGGGGAGAAAAAGGAATGGACTATGCCAAAGCATAGGCAGAAAGAATGCTGTAGGAAAAGAAAGCTTGACAAGGCTATTTATATCGCATACAGACAATACAGTCAGTGCATTCATGGGTCAGTGAGTGGGATCAGGGTGCCATGTCAGGGCAGGGAGAAAAACTATCATTAGTCACATACCCAGTCCTGATTGATTACGGAGATCGAGTCTTTGTGCAAAGAGAATCAGAGTATACTATTGAAAAACCCCAAATTCGTCAGAGATGATCTGGTGGTCGCTACAAGGTTCAATGAATAGATCGACAAGCATTCATTCAATGTTTACTGTGCGCCAGGCACCTTGCTGAACACTGAGGATGCAAGACAAAATACACACACACACACACACACACACACACACACAGCCCCTGGCTTCAAGGAGTTTGCATACTAATAGGAGACATTCTGTAAATAAGTAGGCATATATAGTATAAGATGTATAAAGTAGAAATAAAATACTGTTAAGAGGAAAGTGCAAATCACTGAGGGGACCAGAAAAGACCTCCAGAAAGCCTTCTGAAGAAGGTCTTCTCTACATGTCTGCTACTTCTTTAAGCTCCCCTTACCAATTATGTATTCAATTTGTCTTAATTGCCCTGGTTGCTCCCCAAAAATGAGGACTTTAGCCCTGATTAAATAGTCGCTTCCCTAAGGGCAGAGGCCATGTGTCCATGATCAGATGGGGAGTTAAGGCAAGGACTCTCCTTCCATCAAATTGAGACCTTCTTGATGGCAGAAACTATTCATCAGAATGGGAGTGCCCTGAGGACAAAGAGCATGTCTTGCTTCATAAGTCTAGTATTGCTTTATCCCAAACACCCCAAAGAAAAAGGAAAAGGACCCATATCTAAAAGAAATATTTATAGTAGCTCTTTTTGTGGTGACAAAGAATTGGAAATGGAGGGGATGCCCACCGATTAGGGAGTGGCTGAACAAATTACACTATATGAATGTGATGAAATACTATCACGTTTTAAGAAATGATGAAGGGGAAGGTTTCAGAAAGATCTGGGAAGACTTACATGAATTGAAATAAAGTGAAGTGAGCAAGACCAGAACGTTATCAGTGATATTGTACAAGCGATCAACTGCAAAAGACATAGTAACATAATGACCCACCACAATTCCAAAGGACTCAATGAAAATGCTATCCACCTCCAGATAGAGAACTAATGGACACAGAGTGCAAATTAAAGCAGATTTTTCTTTTCTTTTTTCAGAAAGTGGCTAACATGGACACTTGTTTTGCATGACTCTATATTTAATAATGGATTTTTATTTCTTGCTTTCTCAATGGATGAGGGAGATGGTGGGAGGAAGCAGGTGATCTAGGACTGAAAATAAAATAAAATTGAATTTAAAAAAATAGATCGGTACCTTCCTGAGGTTAGGGATTGTGTCCCTCACAACAGTATGAGACAGCAACTATGACCACCTCCATCAAACTGAGAGTTCCTTAAGGGAATGCATTGCACCCTCCCCACTAGAGTGGGATGGTCCTTGAGGGCAGGGATTATATCTCCCCAAGATTCTTGGAGATTCCTGAAGGTAGACATTAAACATTCTCATTCATCTAAGTCCTATAATGCCCAGGACTAGGCGCATGACAAAATGGTTGTTGATTACAAGGACTCACATTCTGCTCTGCTTACTACAGTTCAAGCATTAATATCATGCTGCTCTAACCACTAGACTCAGGAGGATAATGGAATCATCCTTGGGCCTATCATTCTGATATCACCTTACTCATCCTAGCAGCCACAGGATGTTAACAGCTGCTGAACTCTGGGACCTTTTTTGGTTCCGTTAGTGAACACCTCACCCCTGGTACCTAGCCATGTATATTTTCTCCTTGAAACAAAATCTTAATCGATCTGAAGAGGTCACCTCATTGACCTTACATTTTTGTATTCTAGCAGGGGTCACTTGAGAGATATGGAAACTGTGACTCAAAAGGCAGCTCTCTGTCTCTCCAGCTAGAGAGGACAATGGATTGGGGATTTCAGAAATTTGGGTTCAAGTTCCTACTTTGCCATTTTGACCTTGGGAAAATCAAACCCTCTGATCCTTATTTTCCTTACTTATATAATGAAGATAATAACAACCTTAGAACACCTATCATATGAACTTGCTGGGAAGTAAGTGCTTTCCAAATGTTAAAGAGCAGAGGAAATGTGAGTTAAAATGATTATGATGAGGGCCTGAGTATAGCGATGTCCGTTCTTCCTTTCTCTCCCTAGGTCCCTAAAATACACAGTAAGTATTTATACATCCTCAGCCTATTCACAGGCCCTCCCTTCCACTGTGATTACTTGTTTCCCAGCCTTTGCTGATGGTAGCACACGGGAAATATTGAATTCTGGATTAAGAGTCAGAAAGCCTGGGTTTGAATCCATTAGCTCTGCCACTTATTACAAGTTACCTTCAGAGACAATCTTCAGAGACATACCCTTGTTCCTTGGGGGAATTAATCCACTCCATTTAGGAACTCTACCTTGGGGCTGAGCCATCCTGATTGGTAAGTGAACGAGTGAGTGAAAACTCACCTAATGTGCTGTGCCTAGCCATCTCACTTCCAGTCCACTGTGGATACCTTGACCTGTCACAGAATGGAGTTGGCTCCTCCCACCCTCCACATATATTCCCGCTACATGTAGGTCCCAATGAGCTTCAATGATGAATCCCTTTAAATATTGGCATTCTTCAAATTTGAATGGCATATTTCCATTGGGCTAAAACCAACTATCATATTTCATGTAATTATAACTCCAAACTTTGTGAATTTTAGCATGTGGATCACTTCGAGAGATTTACCAGTGCACCTCAGTTGGGACCCAGGATCTATCCAGCTCTTGCTCTGGGAATAGTGGACAAATCAATTCTTCCCTTGCTTCTAGGAAGGATATGACAATTGACTGATCTGTTATGGCTCCACCCATCATTTCCATGATGCCTTAAAACAAAGCTTCCTTCCCCAGTCACCACTCCCCTGTATGTGATAACTCCCTATATCAAAATACAAATAGGGCAAGGACGGTCCTACTTTCATATTTGTATCCTCAGTGCCTAAGACAGTGCTTGGCATATAGTAGATATTTCATAAATACCGCATTCTTTCCTTCTTTCACTTCCTCTCTCTTGGCCTGTTTCTTCATCTTTAAAATGAGAGGGTTGAACCGGATTTTTCTGAAATTGGGATGAAGATGGATTTAAAATCTTATGTTAGAGTAAGGAGGTACTAAGTTAAGATCAGGTTGTCTCTCAGGTCCATTCCAGATCTGATTTCTATGATCCTATAAAACTTATCCATCCCTAATGCCCTGCTCACACCTTTCTCCTTCCATCCATTTCTCCTGCCACAGAGTGCCCACTTTAGCAAAATAGGTAAGACTAGGACTCCCATTCATGGAACCATGTTGCCATCCCTCACCTCATACACTGAGGTCTTATTGTCTGTATTGCTTATTTGGAATACTTCATACCCTGCTGTACACTCTTCTTCTGTGTGAACAGATTGAGGGAAGAGAAAGAGCACTAGAACTGGTATCTAGAGACCTGGGTTAAAAACTTAGGACCAACATTTACCAGCTGCATGCCCATGAGCAAGTTACTTACTCTCTTATCAAATATTTAATTTTTTAAGTGCTTAGCATAATGCCTGGCACATAGCAGGTGCTTTATAAATATTCATTCCTTTCCTTTCCCATCCCTTCCTCCTCTTTGGGTGTCAACTTCCATATCTCTAAATTGGACATGGTAATATAATGCCTTTACTTTGTAGCTCATGTTCAGAAGGTCTTTGGGCAAGGGAATGAGGAGGAAATGATCACAGATGTAATGGCATGAAATTGGGATGGGTGACTTGTGATCAAGGTCAAGGTGAAAGAGGGATGCCAGGGCAATGGAGGTAGTAGACCTTTTCCTAGGGGCCCCTATGACATCACATACTTCATCCCAAATCCAATGGGATCCCCAAGTCTAAGTTCTGTGCCTTACATCCCAGGTTTAGAATTCCTCCAAGGCTCTGATCTGCTTCTGATGACAGATACAGTTATCCCTTCCACATCTTGACTTTCTCCATTACAGTTCAATATATCATGGGTTGGCATAAAAATTTAAATGGGAATTTGGGGGGAGTTTGGTGGAAGCTGCAGATGACAGACAGATGACACAGAAAAAGTTTAGAAATTCAGGAATACATAATATATATGTATACTATTGTATAATATCAACACATTTTATCTTTTAATGCCATAATAATTCAAAGGGAGAGCCAAAAAATTTTATGCTGATTTTTCCAGATTACGGGGGACACCATGCCCCTAACTCCCACCATGTGGAAAGGATAACTGTACTGCTTAAAAAATAAATTTTGAGGATCCTGTGGAAACAATGCCATTCTCACTGTAAAATGGGGTAAATAGACAGGATAATCTCCATTGCTCATTCTAACTCTGACTTTTTATGCCTGAAATCATAAAATGTAGTGCTCACATGTGCACACATGCATGTGTGTGTGGAGAGAGAGAGAAAAAGAGAGAGGAAGAGGGAGGGAGAGAGAGAGAGAAAACGTGGCAGAGGGATAGAAATGGTGAAAGACGTGGTCTTTCTGCCTAAGGAGAGGCAACCCTGACCAGAAAGCTCTAATTGCTAGATGTGGCTTATTCCCATTTCTGGATTCTCTCCATTTTCTTCTAGATCTAGGTTTTTGGAGGCATCCTAATGTAGCAGATGAATGGCAGACTGGGAGTTGGGAGATCAGAGACTTAATCTACACTCTTCCATTTATTCACTGTGTGACATCATCCAAGTCAATGCTTATGTCAGAAACTCAGTTTCCTCACCTGTAAAATGAGGGGGATTGACTAGATTCTAATTAATAGTTGACACTTACACAGCATTTTAAAGCTTACAAAGCCCTTTGCACACATTCATTTGATCCTCATAACAATCCTGAGGGGTAGATACTATAGATGTTTTATTTATTCTACAGAAGGGAAACTGAGGCTTGGAAGAATTAAGTGACTTACCCAGAATCACACAGTTAAGTGTTAGAGTCATTATTCTAGCCCAAATCTTTCTGACACCAAGTCTTGCTCTCGATACCCAATGCTATGCTACCTTTGAGGTTCCCTCCAGCTCTGACAGTTATATTATACACCTTTTTATTTATTTATTATATTATTTTTATTATCATGTTTTATTTATTTGTTATATTACATACTTTTTAGGATCCCTTCCAGCTCTATGTGCCCACTAGACATTATTTATTATATCAAAGAAATGACAGGCTTCACTTTAATACTACTCTTCTCCAATTCCAACCATGCACAAAAACTAATAGAGAAAGAGCTAGGTAGAGGCTGGGCCCTGGGGTCAGGAGCTGAGATTACACTGGGCTGGTATTCTGTGTGAATTAACTCAGTTCACTCACCTTTACCTTTTCCAGTCTATTTAAGCATGGGGTCTGGAAATGCCCTTCCCACCGCTGACTCAGGAACCCTCAAGAGCCTGGGACCCCAGGGCAGAAGGTTCTGGCACTCACACACCTGCTCTTTTCTCTCTCCAGAAAAAAATAGCCAACCCACAAATCCTAGTATCCCCTGGATGAACCCAGCACTGCTCTCAGAGCAAGGGCACGGTGTCAGGGAAGGCAGCATGGTTTAGTGAAGAGGGAACTAGACTGGAGGTTCTACTCTTGTCCAGGCCACCATCTTTCTATTTGGCCTTGAGCAGATCACTGACCCTCAGTTCCTTTTTTTGTAAAAGAAAAATAAGAGTGAAGGTTTCACATAACCTCATTGCACGGCTTTAAGCATCAAATGAGAGAACGGATATTAATGTGCTTTTAAATTTGCAAAGCTCTATCCTAATGAAAATTGTTTTATAATGATGATGATGATGATGATATTTATGATAATAATAAATTAAGATGGGTTTACATCTCAATACTTTTAATCATTTACAAAAAGCAATCTTTCCTTTTCCAATTGCATGATAGTCTATAGAACATTAAACAAAAGAATAATAGCTGAATAGTGGCCTGTCTCATAAATATTTGTGTCTGAACTTCTTCAAGCAAGATGAAAAGAATATGGTTATTATTATTAAGAAAAAAAAATAGCTACTCCAGGAGGTACGTGCTATTACCTCTGGTCAGGTATTTTATAGATGAGGAAACTGAAGCAAAGATTAAATGTCTTGCCCAGAGTCACACAGTTAGTAACTGTCTGTGGCTGGATTTGAGCTTAAGTCCTCCTGGGTGGCACAGTTGATAGAGCTCTGGGCCTGGAGTCAGAAGACTCATCCTTTTGAGTTCAAATCCAGCCTCAGACACTTACTAGTTATGGGATCCTGAACAAGTGACTTGACCCTGTCTATTTCCTCACGTGTAAAATGAGATGGAGAAGGAAATGGTAAACCCTTCCAATATCTTTACCAAGAAAACTCCAAATGTCACAAAGAACAAGACATGACTGAACCACAAAAACAACCTTTTACCTTGAGATATAGCATTCTAATGACTGTTCCACCTTGCCGCCTAGTAGTACTAATAATGAAAGACAATGGCAGTGAATAAAGAGATAGATTGAAAAGCCTGGAAGACTTAGACTGGAGACCTGCCTCAAACGACACATACTGGCTGAATAAGTCACTCTCTCTTCTCATGACTATTCTCTAAGATTGTCCATTGTGGAGAAGGTGCTGACCTGCATTGATGGAGGAAGTTTCCTCTCTTGAGAGTTCTTTATATCAATGAAAGTATAGGTTCAGTTCCTAACAACAGCAATCACAACCACCACCACAATTATAATACAATTCAAAACCAAGTCATTATGACCAGATAGTGCAGAATGGTTATCCTTAAAGAGTCCAAATTTAATATTCAGTGGAAACTATGTGAAGAAATTTTATGGAGACTGTACACCATATCACAATAGACTGTAAAACTTTAGTGCCTTCTGGATTCCTGGCAAAGCATGACCTACAAGCCAGAATTTTTCATCAAAACTTACCTATCTATCATGGACTGACAGATGACAAATCCCCATCCAAATCCCCATACAGTCTTCAAAATATACAGGAGAATTCCCTCAATAAAGTCATACTGGAACTAAACTATTATCACAGACCAAACTATTGCCCACCATTGCCTGGACAAAATATTGATTCATGAAATCTTAAAAACAATATCTTAAAACATATGTTGTTATCTCCAATGCTCACAGTCTCCAAGCTACATAGAAAAAGGGGGCTTTAAAAATCTAGAGACCTGGCCAAGGAGAATTTTTTTATAAAAAATGGAGGAATAGCATGAGGTAGATATAAATAATAGCTGGCATTTGTATAGTGCTTTAAGATCTGCTAAGCACTGACAATGTGTTATCCCATTCAACCCTCACAACAACCCTAGGAGGTAGGTCATGTTTGCATACCCATTTTACAGATAAGAAAACTGAAGCTAAGGTCACACAGCTAGTAAGGGTCTGAGAAAGGATTTAAACTCAGGTCTTCCTAACATTAAATTCAGCCCTCTGTCAACTCCACTGCCTAGTTGTCTTATCACATCAGCATATCATCCACGTTATCCTCTTTGCTTCTGAATTTATGTCAAAGATGTTTTCAGGGAGACTACAGAGGATGAGTTTGTAACCCAATAATTTTATTCAACTACAAAAAGCAGTTATTTTTATCTGCCTCTTTAATACTAGTCCATATAACATTTAATATAAATAAATGTTGTCAGGAAAGTGATTTATCTCAGGACTATTTCTATCCGAACCACATTGAAAAGGATAAGATGAATGAGCAAAAAGTATTACTAGATGATGAAGATGATGATGAGGAAGACAATGATGATGATGATGGTGATGATGGTGATGCTTTATTTACTCCTTCTTGGAAATCTCCTTAACCATTCCTCATCCATCCAACCTCTTGTCCTTATACTTCCAGGTTCCTGTTTCTTGGTGCTTTCTAAACCTTAAAGCAATTTAATTCAATTCAATAAGCATTTATTAAGGGCCTGATACGTGCCAGACATTGCACAAGGGACTGAAATTACAAAAACAAAACAAACAATCCATGCCCTCAAGGAGCTCCATTCTGTTGGTGGGAAATAATGTGGACACAGATAAGTATGTGTGTATACATATATGTGTGTGTAGATGTATATATGTATATGTATATGTATATATACACACATATGTGTATATGTACGTGTGTACACATATACATACACACACATACATACACACACACAGGGGTGGTCAATTGCAGAGTTGGTACCAAAATGTCTCCTCTGGTGCCAAATGTAGTGGTCTTTCCACTGTAGGATCATAATATATTTGAACTAGTAGGGGTTTCAGGAGACCATCTCATTCAACTCTCTCATTTTACAGGTAAGGAAGTTCAGAGCCATAAGAAAATATGGCCTCCTCAAAGTCACACAATGGATCAGGGGCATAGCTGAGGGTAGAATTTAGGTCTCCTGGCAATTAGTTCTGGTCTCTTTCCATTTCATTATCATTTTAAACACTCTGAGCACAGAGATAATCAATGAGAGAAATGAGATTTTACCATGGCTACCTCATTCCATTGAGAAGTGGTAGAAAGGACTATGTTTCTCCAGTTACCCACTTCAAAGATGATGTCTATAGTCTATCCACCAGCCCATGACAAAAAGTTTGAACTCTCTAAGTCTCATCAGAGCATTTCCAATGATGATGATGATGATAGCTCGTGCTTACACTTTAAGTAGGAGGGTGGTACAAGTATTATTTTTTAAATTTTATATCACTGTCATTTCCCATTGACTATTCTCATTATAGAACATCCTCCCTCCAGTGACAATTAGAGTTCAGCAAAACAAATCATTACATTGGCAAAGTCTAAAAATAGATGCCCCATTCTATACCACTAGTCCACCACCTGTCTGCCAACAGGCAGGAGTAATGCTTCACCATCAGTCGTCTGAAATCTTAATTAGAGACTATATTGATTAAAGTTCTGAAGTCTTTCAATGTTTTTTTTCTTTATTGTGGATACGATGTAAATTGTTCTTCTTGTCCTGTCTACTTTGCTCTACATCAGTACCTACGAATCTCTCCAGGTGTCCATAAATGCTTCATATCTGCCATTTCTTACAATATAATTATTACACCCTTTTTATGGATAAGGAAACTAAGACTAAGAAAATTTGAGTAGGTGACTTGTCTGTGGCCACATAGCTCTACATGTTTATAGCTGAGCTCTAAGCCCAGGTCTCTTCTCATGCCACATCTAGTGATCTTTCTACAACACACCAAGCATGGCAACCTCCCATGAATAGAAGGTGTCAATAATTACATTTCTGCTCTTGCCTTACTGTGTAATTAATAACTGCAATTAATCTTGAACACTTAGTCAAATAACACAGAGCCTAATTGGCTGCTACAGCATTCCCTTTTTTGTGATTGAAACAATCCTGTTCATGGCAATTATGTTCCCTGCTGTAGTTAACTCAGCAGGGTCTGTCAAATGCTCAGTAATTTGCCAGTCATCTAGGGAAGCATCGTGCTAAGGGTGGGAACCTGAATCTCTGAGATCACGGAGGTTGGGAATGGGACAAGGAAATTGCCCCTTCGTCTGGACCAGACCTGACTCCAGCAGAACCAATGACTCAGTCATGGAGTTGGAATGAAATTAGACACTCGAGCCATATAAAATTTAACAAAAGCAAGTAGACTCAACAGTAGCATGGAAAGCGTATTTAGCAAAGACACAGCATTAGTTTAGTGGGATGCAGCCCCCATGACCTCTACATTTCCACAGAATGGCAACATTCGGTCAGAAGAATGGATATAGACATATATGTTCATGGAAAGTTCATCAAGCCTGAGGAGTCCTGTCTTCTGCACTCAGATTTTATGTTTTAGGTGACTAGAAAGTCATGTCAGTGGATCAATTTAGTCTCAAAGATGTTTTCATTGCATTAATGTTGGGAAAAATAGTATTGAGTGATCAGGATTTTTCATTCTTCTTAAGTCAGGAATGGTCAATTTCTAGACATGAAATTGGGCCAAGAGTATCAGCAAAATCAGTAATGATATTGATCTCATCATAACCCTCACACTTGTGAGTCTTTGTTCCTAGAGCAAGTTTGGAAAATGTCGGCAGGCTAAGATAAGCAAAAATGCAGGTCTTGGCCCCTGGAATTCTCCTCCTCAAATCACGGTGAGATACCAAGTAACAATACAATAAGTGTCCTTGGGTACAGGCAAGGCTGGACACTCATTATCTACTTTTTCCTCCTAAAATTCCGATAGCTCTAGATGTATATTCATAGACTGGTTTCAGTTCAGGCAGAACCTGGTCTCTAAAATGAGTTTGGTTCAGATGTAAGGTCTTCCAAAGAGAGAGTAGATAGGTATTCAACGTACAATGGCAATCAGTTATAGGCAGTTATATCCATTTGCCCCGATTATACTAGAATGAAGAAGCTTCAGATTTTCCATTTAATACTGTTTCCCACTTCTTCCTGCCTCCAATATCTGAATGGTTCAAGTGGGGAGATAAGCAAGCAGGTCAAATTGTGTTTCCATGATGACCATGATCTGAACATCACTGTCTCAGCCAAGGTAAGCATCACTATTAGGTAGAATAGCTGACTACATGATGTTGATGATGATGATGATGATGACGATGATGATGAAAATGATGATGATAAAGGAGAAATTGAGTAGGTGATCTTTCCTTACTCATATAGTTAGGAAGTATCAGAGGCCTCACATAGTGCCTACAGCTGGAAGGAACCTTAGTGATCATTCAGTCCACCACAACTCCACCCCCTCATTTACAAAGAAACTGAGTCTCAGAGAGGGGAAATAACTTTCCAAAGGTCCTATAGCTAAGATGCCTCAGAGCCAAGGATCCAAATGTCAAGTCCTCTGATTCCAAATTATGTTATTTCCACTACAGTATATTGCTTAGTGAAAACTGTGTGGCACAAATTGGCCTCCTTAACTCTAACCCCATTTTCCACTGCTCGTCAAAGTGTCTGGATTTCTGCTATGAGAGAATCACTCCTTTGACCCTTAATGGATTTCCCCATTTTTTAAAGAAGAGATGAATCAGGGGCAGCTAGGTGGTGCAGTGAGTAGAGCACCAGCCCTGGAGTCAGGAGTTCAAATCCAGCCTCAGACACTTGACACACTAGCTGTGTGACCTTGATCAAGTCACTTAACACCAATTGCCCTGCCTTCCCTCTTCCAAAAAGAAAAGAAAAGAAAAGAAGAGAAAAGAAAAGAAAAGAAAAGAAAAGAAAAGAAAAGAAAAGAAAAGAAAAGAAAAGAAAAGAAAAGAAAAAGAGAGGAACCATAGCATAATAGGAAGAATGTGGGCCCTAGGGCAGGGGACCTGACTCTTATAAGCTGTGTTAACATGGCTAAGTCATTTTGCTTTGTTGGTCCTCAGTTTCTTTATTTGTAAAATGGGAATGATACTACTCCTAATACATTGTTCATAAGGTTACTGTGATTTGAGTAGTTTAAATTATATAAATGTGAGTTATTATTATCATCATCAACATAATCGTCAAATCTTGCAGGTCAAGAATCTATTAATTCCATGGTGTGGGAATTTCCTCCACCAAAAAAACAAGCACAACTCATCTGCATTAGTAGGCAAGTCTTAAAGAGTCAGTATTATGCTTTCACTATCACCACCACCACCACCACTACTGTCATCTTCCTGGTCATTCTTATTTGTTTTGGCTATTGCTTTGTCTTACACTTTAAGGTCTCATCAGTTGACAGCCTATCTGAGAGCAAAACCTTCCTGGAATAAGACAAAAGTTTGGGAGAAATGGAAATTTGTACTGAGGGGAACAAGGCTCCCTGAGAAGGGAAGCAGAAAGGTGCAGAAGACCCTTCTCTCTTTGGCAGAGAATATACCTTGGTACCAACCTCAATATGGTTATAGCATCAAGGCCTTCTTCCTCCATATGCACACACAGTAGAGAGCTAGAGCACCACACCGCAGAATTTATCGTCTGTATAGACCTCCAGGGGAGACAATGCCAACTCTGAGCTGCTGGCTCTTTTTCCTGCCCTGCTACAAGGAAGCAGTTTCTCCATCAGTACGTTGGATATCTTTGATCTTCCTTTGTTGTTAAGTATCAGAGCAAGAGGACCCGAGGAAATATTAATTCAGAAACAAACATTTATTAATTATGAACTATAGAGGTGGCTAGGTGGTACAGTGGATAGATATTGGACTTAAGAGTCAGGAAGACCTGAGTTAAAATCCTCCCTCAGATACTTACTAGACATGTGACCCTGGACAAGGCATTTAACTTTTCTAAACCTCAGTCTCCCCATCTGTAAAATGGGAATAGTAGTACCTGCCTCACAATGTTTTTTAAGAGGATCAAATGATACATACATCAAGCATTATGCAAACCTTAAAGCATTTATACAAATGCTATAATTTTATTCAAGGTACCGTGCTTAGATTTGTAGGGGACTACTAGGTTTTAGAGTTGAATATAGAAGAATGTCAGCTGCCTGCAGACAAAGGCTGCTCTTCACTTTTGTCTTTGTAACTACAGCACCTTGACATTATAAAACAGGGTTAGGGAGTAGATCTGTGATTACTTCCTAGAGAAGAGAGGTTAAGTAACACGCCCAGGGTGACATAGCCAGTAGTGTGGGGCTAGGATTCGAAACAAGGCCTTCTGGGTTTTGAGGTCAACTCTCCATCCACTATAGTCCAGGGGTAGAGAACCTGCGGCCTCGAGGCCACATGTGGCCCTCTGGGTCCTCAAGTGTGGCCCTTTGAGTAAATCCAAACTTCACAAAACAAATAACCTTAGTAAAAGGATTTGTTCTATAAAACTTGGAATGAGTCAAAAGACTGCACTGAGGACCTAGAAGGCCAAAGCTGCAAGTTCCCCACCCATGTACTATACAATACTTTCTCCTGCCTCTCCCTGCCAAACAAAGCTTGGTTGTTGAACTGAATTACTACAGGGGACAAGCCGTATGCAGAAATAGATGTGAGGGATAGTGCAATGCATGCAAATGTGAGAGATAGTGCAATGCATGAAGAGTTCTTTGAGAAATTTGAGGAGGGAAAGAAGAGTCATTTTCAGTCTCTGTTCTCTGGGTCAATGGGAGAAGACCTGAAACAATGAAAGGAATGAATATATGAGGGAGTGCAGAGTAGAAAGAAGGAAAAGGGAGGGGAAGGGAGAGAAGGAAAGGGAAGAAAACATGAAATGTCTGTCCATAACCCTCATAGCTTCTATATGGAGGAAGAGGCAAATAGGAATCCTTTCAGCTTGGAAAAACTTCTAGGAATATCTCTGGTGTGAAATTCAATTTTTAAAATTTTTAATTTAAATTTAATTTTTAATTTTAATTTTTAATTTTTAATTTTTTTAAATTGCAAAGTGATTTCCTCACAACAATCTTGTGCAGTGAGCAGTATAAAGTATACTTAGCAAAATGCCTGGCATGTAATAAAGTGCCTGATCAATGCCTTTTCAATCATTCATTACCTGCATTGTACAAATGAGGAAACTGAGGCTCAGAAAGGTAATTTGTCTGGGGTCATTCCACTACTCGAAAGTTCAGGTCAAAACAGCACTTAATTTAATGGCTTTTCCCTTCACCTCTCTGTAGTTTTTGAAACTGTTTACCACCCACTCCTCCTGTACATCCTCTCTTTCCTTGGTTCCAGTGCCATTGCTCCCTCCTACCTGTCTGATGGTTCCTTTCCTCTTACTTTTGTTAGACTATTATCTGTCCCCTGCCCCTAAGGTTGACATCCTCTAATGCTATTCTTCCCTCTCATCTTTCTCCTTTACTCTTCTCCTCTGTATAATAACAAGCTTGGACTAGATGACCTCTGTGGCCTTTTCTCTGTCTTATGCTGGATGTTCTGAGAAAGCCAATAAACCAATTTATTTTAATCCAGTTACCCAGAATTTCCTGAGTCCTCATCCTCATTTCACCAGATTTACTCATATAACCTTAAAGAAATTCCTTATTTTAATTCAAACTATTGCCAGGAAAATCTATGGTCAATTAAACAAGCAAATGTTTCCCTTCCAAGTTTTTTTTTCTTTAATTAAGCCTAAACTGACCGATGAGAGAAGCCACTACACTGACTGGTCCTTTCAATTGCACTAAATGTCTTCTAGCCATAGAACTAACTCCAGGACTTTGCTTATAAATCAGGAAAACAAAACATTCATGGAGACAAACTCCTAATGATCTTAAGATGGCAACAAGTCTGGAGAGTGGCAAAGAATGGGGTACAAATTACCAAAAGAAGCTTCATTACTGGAGATGGCACTGGTTAATACTACAGGAAAGATAATTTGACTATTTATCACACGAATGCTAACACTCTAATGCAATTTTGCTCCACAATAGCCAGTGGAAAAAGTATTTGTGGCTAGAAAATACCCATCGAGTTCATTTTCTGGTCTGTCGGTTAATATTGTTCTTGTTCGGTTGTTTCAGTCAAGTCCAACTCTCCGTGACTCCATTTGGGTATTTCTTGGCAAAGATACTGAAGGGGTTTGTCATTTCCTCCTCTGGCTAATTTTACAGATGAGGAAACTGAGGCATACAAGGTTAAGTGACTTGCCCAGGATTACACAGCTAGTCAGTGTCTGAGGCCAGATTTGAAGTCAGGAAGACTCATCTTCCCAACTCCAGGGCTGGCACTCTATCCATAACACTACCTAGCTGCTCAGCATGATAGTACTGGATTTCCAGTCAGAAGACTGGGTTTCGCATCCTGCCTCTTCCCCTTTCTTCCTTTGTGACTTGGGACAGATTGCTTTTATCCTCTCTGGATCTCAGCTTCCTCATCTGCCAGATATAGCTGGAGAGGATTAGATTAGCTTTCAGACCCCTTCCTGCTCTAAAGTCCTGTTATATAGAGAGAAAACACTTGATCAGGTCCCAGTTTCAAGCAGAACAGGATGCACTTGATTTGTGGTTGCCCAGGGAATTCAGCCTTCCTACCCAATCCAATCTGGTCAGTCATTGGATCTCCTGGGTGGTGTCCAGGAAGAGGTCCCTTCACTGAGATAGGTATTCATAGTGATCTGGAGAGTGGAGCACAAAGATCGATTCGGTAACCAGGCCGATGTACTAGAAAACGCCCTAAACCAGTAGCAAAAGGGCTCTGGGTTCTACTCCAGCTCTTCCTCTAACTCGTAATATGACTTAGGGAATTGAGGTTCCTCCCATTCCACAATGCCATTTTGCAGACACAGCTTCTTGTTGAATGCCATTTGGTTTTACCTCTCTGAGGCAGTTGGCATACGTGATTCCGAAGGTCCCTTCCCATACTGAAGTTTCATAATTCTGTCTCTAAACTTTGAGCAGCCCGGGAAGAAAGGTTTTATACTGAGAGTAGAAATAACAAAGAGCTCTCTCCTTTCAGGACCTGGGGTCAGAGGAGTTTTCCTCTCTCTCTGTCTCTGTCTCTGTCTGTCCCTGTCTGTCCCTGTCTCTCTCTGTCTCTCTCTCTGTCTCTGTCTCTCCCTGTCTCTGTCTGTCCCTGTCTCTGTCTGTCCCTGTCTCTGTCTGTGTCTCTCTCTCTCTCTCTCTCTCTCTCTCTCTCTCTCTCTCCCTTCCTTCCTCCCTCCCCAGTCTCCATTCCCCTTTAAAGAAATGGCGATTGATTGATTTCCTGACTGATGGGTTGATTTCATATTCCTTCACTTTCAGGTCCCAGTTCCCTCCATTCTCCTGCAGGGTTTCTCTGTTGTTGCTATGTTTCCTCTGAAGGTGACTATTGACTATGATTTTAAAATTACAAACTGCTCACTGCTCTTTGTGAGAACAGAGGCTGAGTTGTCAATTGGATTTGCTGAGAAATTAAAAGTATAAAGGATTAATGCAAATTGTGACACAGAGAGGAGGGGTGAGGAGGGAGCAGGAATAAGCTTATTGGACATTGAGTGTTTTCCTTTCAAATCTAGTGAGTTTTTACCTCTCTGTGGCAAAGAGCTAATGAAATACCCACAGAATGGATTCCCCAGGGACTCACTCTGCTCTGATCCATGTTTGCCCACCTGCTCTGACCTCACCTGACCCTCCAGCACTTTTCCGCTACTCTAAGTCCTGCAGCCATAGTGAAAACATAAAATCCCTCTTATTAGGCCAACCCAAACTGCTCAGCCTCGGATCCATGGATCTCCATCACCCGAACCCACCTCCTCTACCCTGGAGAATAATGGGTACTATTGGCATCAGGCAATGTGGGCCCATATCCCAGTTCTTCCACTTACTAGCCTCATGAGCGTGGCTAAGCTATATCACCTCTAAACCTTGCTTTCCCCATCTATAAAATGAGTATAATAACACTTGCCCTACCTCCCTCAAAGTGAGAAGTGTTGAAAGTTAGCTCCGATGACATCCCATTCTGGAGGTCAGAGGAACGCTGTAATGACCCTGTGCAGACTTACCTATGGCCTTCTTGCATCTGGTTATAGTTGCAATCTCCACTGCCCTTCCAGGTAACGGCAAAGCAGAGCTTTCTACTGAGGCCCCACATTCCCTCTTTTAAGTTTTGAGGAGCAGAATACCTTATTCTAGCTCCCTAATTTTCTGGCACCCTTGTTAGCACTAGTATTGGGTAAATGGGAAGCACCGTAGCCAGTGACTACAGTGAGACAGAATGGTATGGTTGGTTCAGCACCAAGATGGTGGATAACAAGAGTGCCCAACAGGTGAGAGTAGAACATTTTAAAAGGAAAAGGGGGTAGTTACTAGTACTGGTGGATTTAATCAGGCTGGCTGGCCTAATAGGAAGAAGAAAGAAAGAGAAAAAGAAAGAAAGAAAGAAAGAAAGAAAGAGAGAAAAAGGAAGGAAGGAAGGAAGGAAGGAAGAAAGAGAGAAAGAAAGAAAGAAAGAAAGAAAGAAAGAAAGAAAGAAAGAAAGAAAGAAAGAGAGAGAGGAAGGAAGGAAGGAAGGAAGGAAGGAAGGAAGGAAGGAAGAAAGAGAGAAAGAAAGAAAGAAAGAAAGAAAGAGAGAGAGGAAGGAAGGAAGGAAGGAAGAAAGAGAGAAAGGAAGAAAGAAAGAAAGAAAGAGAGAGAGGAAGGAAGGAAGGAAGGAAGGAAGGAAGAAAGAGAGAAAGGAAGAAAGAAAGAAAGAAAGAAAGAAAGAAAGAAAGAAAGAAAGAAAGAAAGAAAGAGAAAGGAAGAAAGAAAGGAAGGAAGGAAGGAAGGAAGAAAGAAAGAGAGAAAGGAAGAAATAAAGAAAGAAAGAGAGAGAGAAAGGAAGGAAGGAAGGAAGAAAGAATGAAAGAAAGAAAGAGAAAGAAAGAGAGAGAGAAAGGAAGGAAGGAAGGAAGGGAGGAAGGAAGGGAGGGAGGGAGGAGGGAAAGAAGAGAAAGAAAAGGAAAAGAAAGGAAAGAAAGAAGGATGTTTTTTAGATGGCTTAGATTTCTCATGAGAGTAAGACCCAGGGTCTGGAGCTTGGCTTACATTGTCTGAGCCTCCAAAGGAGAAGCTTTCCTGATGGCTGCGTCTTCCCCGGTGAGCTAACAGTCAGGGAGGCAGCTGGCAGTGTTTGTGCTGGTATAGTCCCCAGGGTACCTAGCATTTTGTGGCAGCACTTGGTATCATTCCTGTGAGGCAGGTGATCAGTGTTCCCTTAAGAGTGGAGTGGAGGAGGCCTTTCAGAAATCTCTTCTGCTCCATTTCTGATATAGCTCTTATTTTGAGAATCCCTGTCCCCCTCAGGGTGTTTTTTGAAAGGTCAGATGCAACAACCTCCCTCCATCCCCACCTTGAGTACACATTCTTTGATCTCTATCCTTTCACAGTCTGCATCTTTCCAGACTGAATAGTTTTGATCCTTTTAGTCTGTCCTCATTTGGCAGCCTCTCCTCTCCTGCTCCCAAACCCTCTCTCCCTCACGCTACCACCATCTGCCTGAATCAAGCACCTGTCATCCTGTACGCAAGCAGCAGCAGCAAATGGCTAGTCTGGCTCTGGCCCTCATTGGCAGGTGCCCCTTGTAAAAGCAGGCCCTGTTTCTGCCTTTCTTGCCTCGTACATCTTATTCTTCCTCTGTTAACACAGCTTCTTGATTTACCCAACACTTTCTCCCTCTTTTTATTCGATACCATCGATGCCATCGGTGGCTATTCCCACACATAATTACTTCAATGGCACTGAAAGATTTTGATAATTATACCTCCTGCTCAGCATATGAACAGGCTTCGGAAGAACTCTGCTCTTATGGTATCTTCCTTAGTGGGTTCATTTGCATTAAAATCGGTTACTTAACTTCAATTCTAGCAGTACGTGAGCCGCATCCAAGGCCTTCCAAGATCACTCTGAATCTGGTCTATAGTTGGGACTTTAGGGGAAGATGAAGAAGGAAAGAAGAAAGGCAGGAAGAAGAAAAGAAGAAAGAAAACAAATATTAATAAAGCACCTACAAGGCACTGGTTACTATGCTAAGCACTTTCCAAATATTGTCTCATTTGATCCTCAAAACAACCTTGAAAGAGAGGTGCCATTATTATACCAACTGTACTATTGAGTAAACTGAGGCAGACCAAGATTAAGTAACTTGTCCAGAATCATACAGCAAATGTCTATGGTCAAATTTGAACTCAGTCATTCCTGACTCCAGGCTCAGCCTTTTATCCATTGTCCTACCTAGCTGTTTTCTTAGTCAGCAGAGAAGAAAGTCCATCCACAGAGGTGATACTGTATTGCCCCCAAAGTATCCTCATCCTTTATTGCTATGTAACCAGTGTTATCGCCATGATTTTCACTACTATCATTTCATCCAATATTCCTCATCGCTGATACTACTGACATTACCACCGTAATCGACTCTGACACTCTCATAAGCCCCCTCCAAAAGTCATCGTACTACAATCACCATTATTATCATAATCAACAACACCACAACCATCGTCTGTGAATCTGCTGCCCCAGGAGAGTGATCATTAGAAGTATTCAAGCAGGAGCTGGATGCCTGCTTGTCAAAGATGTTGTTAAGAAAATTCATGTTCAGTTAGGCATTGGACTAGATTGATTCTGAGGTCCTGTCAAAATAGAAGCCGTTTTGATTCTAGGATCACCGTCAGTATTACCATCATCAGTGGAAAGAGAAGCTCTAGAATGAGAGAACCTGGGTTCAAATCCCACTTCTGATGACTCTTACCTATGTAACTCTGGGTCATTCTCTATATATGCCTTAGTCTCCTTACATGTAAATCGAGAGAAAGGATGGAAAGAAGAAATAAAGATAGATAGAAGAAAGAAAGATTGATGACCCCTGAGGGCCCTTCCAGAGGTAAATCTATGATCCAGGGAAGGGGAAGGAAGAATGTGGGGGAGGGGCAGGAGGAAGACGTTCCATGGGACATTGTTTTGTTCTATTGCAGTCTCATTCTCCAAATCTCCATCCTTCTACATTGCTATAATTTTTTTTTTGTTTTGTATTTCCCAGTTTCAGAAGAGCACACACCCTCGACTAGTCAATCCACCCAGAGGATGATAAAGTTACAGAATCGAGAATAAATGAGTTGGGAAAGACTTTAAAGATCATCTAGCTAAGAAACGATGGCTGAATCCTCCAATATTAAAGGACACCCAAGAAGAAGCATGGAACAGTGAAGAGTATTTGATTTCAGGTCTTCTGCCTCTGCCTCTTGCTAACTGTGTGACTATGTAGAAAAATCACTTGACCTTTTTAAACCTTGATTTTATCACCTAAAAAATGGGCCTAAAAGTGCCTACATAACTTTGTGCATATAGTTGTTGTGAGGGAAGTCTTTTGTTAACTTTAAAGCACTACAGAAATGCAAGCTTTGTAAAAAAAAAGTGGTAAGCTTGAATTATAGTCCCCTGAAATCTGTTGTCCTTTCCATTATTCCATTAAATTCTTCCAGAAAATACATTCTACTAGAAAGACTTTAGTCATTACCAAAGGAACTCTAAATGATTAGCCAAAAGATGTGATCTGAGCAGTGTTTTTCATTTGACTATTATTGTCAGAATTTCATTCCTTTGGGAAAGGCTCACGTCTCTCTTTTGCTATGCATGTGTTGTACTGAGTCAATGCTTAATAAATAATAAATTAAAATAATAATAGTAACATCAGGAAACTTATTCCCCAGTATCAAATAAGCCCAAAACAAAAAGAAGGGGTGGTGGTGGAGAATACTGTAAATTAAACACCGGGACAAGGGAATGAATAATGAACAAGTCTCTTCCCCAGAGATCCCCCAATAAACTCATTTAAATTAATAAATCCAACTTTCTTCTGTGCTTGGATAGCAGGGATATTTATGTGCCTCTGTGTTGGCCAAAAGAGCCTAGTGACGGATCAGAGTGATTAGAGTGCCTTCCCAACATGGGGGGAATCTGAGACGCAGTCTCAGCATGCTCACTGTTTTGAATAGAATTCAGTAACAAATTATATAAAAGATTGAATTCAGTTGGACAAATGGGTGTTTCTTTAATCTACATGATACTAAATGCCTCTGCTAAAGTATTCCTCTGATGCTTCACCAAGACATAGAGGTGACCTTGGCTTCTCCCTGCATATGCCCGTACAGAACAAGCTTTGATGGGTCACATAGAGCTCAGAAATGGGATTGGTGGCCAGAGATGTCTGCCGTCTGAGGACCAAGTGGCTTAAACGAATAATCTCAATACGAGGTCAGCTATAATGTAATGAATTTTTCCACCACAACCATTCATAACAACAATCTTCTAAGGTAAGGCAGCCAGGTGGCACAGGGTTGGGGTGGGGGAGGCCCGTGGGAATAAGCATCTATTTACATAGTGTCTTCTATATGCCAGGACAACTCTTCCTCACTTAAATCCAACTCACTTGTAAGTCAAGACATCACCCTGCTGATGTCACTGGTCTTCTTCAAGAATGAAGGACCACCAATAACATGTGCCAAGATGTGTGAAGCGCTTTGCAAATATTATCTTATTCGATCCCCTCAACAACCCTGTCAGGTAGGTGCTATCGTTATCCCCATTTTACCACTGGAGAAAACAGAGGTTAAGTGACTTGCCCAGGGTCACACAGTTAGTAAGTGTCCGAGGCTGAACCTGAACTCAGGTCTTCTTTGTTCTGAGGCCAATACTGTGTCCATTGTGCCACCAACAGTCCCTAGTGGGTACAGCACTCAGCTGGGAGTCAGAAAGATTTCATTAGAATGTAATTCAGAAAATAACTGTAAAAATGGGGGGGATGATAATATTTATCTTATAGGGTTATTGTGAGGCTCAAATGAGATAACATATGCAAAACACTTTGCAAACCTTAATGCATTATATAAATACCAATTATAACTATATATAAATATATAATGATCTGCACTGACAGAGAAGGTAACCACAAAAACAAAATCAAGGATTCTTGAAGCATCGATTCTAAATAATGGTTCATCTTCTTTATTTATTTACTTCCTTGAATTTTATTTTTTACCTTTCTGCAGGCAGGATGAATGAGAAGAAAGAATAGAATGGTCATCTTTAAGATCTCCCTCAACTTCAGCATCCTATGATGCTAGAACCTGGTCCCAAATGGATCTGTCCACAAACTAGGAATGGCTGTGATAGCCTGCAAGTCCTGGACGTGGAGCCAAAGAGTCTGTTCCCATTCCAACCAGGGGGAAATTTCACCATGCTTCTCTCCTCCTCAAAGCATTTCTATGCAGGTGACATCAGACTGCAATGAACCCAGGAGCCTCTTTTGTGAGAACCAGTCTAAACTGAATACCCAGATCTCTGCCATTAACTGACAAGATGACCTAAGGCAAATGACTTTTCTTTCTGTACCTCAGTTTTTTACTTGTAAAAAGATTTCCAAAAGATGACTTTGGCACTGATATTCTAAATCTTTTCTCAATAGCAGATTGGAATGGGAACAGAATCACGAAAAAAATTGTAGCCTATGTAGCTAGCTGTAGAAGGAGATCTCAGCAATCAGTCCTACCCCTTTACCTCAGTGACTAGGGAGCTTTGGGGCCATGTAAGGAAGAAAGAATTCAACTCTCAGCCCTTAGGCACCAATAACTTGCAATCTATTCCCTACAACATGAACCATCAGAAGTGGAACAGAGGACTTTAAGCCTCAAGACTTTCCCCATCTACTTCTTACTAAGCCTCTCCAGTCAGTGAACACCAGTGTAAAGAATTAAACCTCTAGGACCCTCCTAAATCCCTAAGATGCCATAATGTTAATGGGCCTATGTGACCTGCTCTGAGCTCTGGACTAGCTCATAGCTATGATACATCCTGAGTCACAGAGCCCATTGGGGGAGGAGTTTATTTAGGGGAGGCTTGCTTGTAAGAAGGCTTTCACACCTTTTGATACTAAGTTAATTAGGCACTGAGTCCAAGGCTGTGATGCCTTCTGGCTCTGAGAAGTGTATGTATACTTTGAGTCGGTATTTTGCTTTGGGGCATTTGCTTATAAGAAGGACCTTGTGATTCCCTGGTGGAGATTCTGAGGAGCCGTATGTTCAGAACTCTCCAACTGCTCAGATGTAAAGACTCTCTCCATCCAGTCGTATATGTGAAATGTATAGCAATATTACTTTGATTCAGGAAGTTAAGAGCCCTGTCTGTTGGTCTTTATGCTAATTTCTCTGCTTGTATTTTCTCAGTATTTTCGCTGATGTTCAGGGTGCTGACCCTTCCCCTGAACTAGTGAATGTAATTAAAAGTAGGATTGTTAACCCCTTTTTGAGCAGTCTTTCCTAGAAAAGCATATCAAAGAACCTGTGCTAGCAGGCCATCCTGGGTGTGCTAGGGTACTTGCTGCTACAGATGCCTCAGTAAAAATGATTCAAAGATCTAATACATCCAAATATATGTATCGCTCTTGCTGCTAGGCCTCACTCCCTCCTTTTCCCCTCCCTGTTCTTTCTGCTATGGTCACTATCTCCAAGGTCTTTTCCTAGGAAACACTTCCTTCTTTCCCTCTTAAGCACTTGTCACCACACGCTGTATACAATAAGAATGTTTTTAAGGGTTTACTTACAAAGGGAGGGGAAGAAAAGGAAAATAGATTTAGAACTGGGAGAGACCTTGGAAGTTACCTAATCTGAATGTCCTCATTTTACAAATAAGGAAACTGAGTTTCGGAGAAGAGAAATAATTTTCCCTGTGTTATACAAGCATTAAATAGCAGAATTGGGATTCAACCTTGGGTTATCTAATATGAAATCTTCTTTCCAGGGTACCACGCTGCTTCTCCATATAAGAATTAAATTAATTTAGGTTCATATTCCAGTTTTACCTGTGTGATGTTGGGTAATTCATTTGAACTTTCTGGGGCTCAATTTCCTCACCTAGAAAATGAGGAACCTGGACTCAGTGGTCACTCAGGTCCATTCCAGCAGCACAGAAGAACCCAGGCTCAAAGGAATTTGGTCGAAACCTAGACTCTGATATCTTAATGCCTCATGGCCCTGGGCAAGTCGGTTTCCTTATCTGCAAATGAAGAGATTGGAGTAGATGGCCACTGAAGTCCCTTACAGCCCAGATCTATAAAGATCTATGAAATCTATAACCATGTTATCCTATGGCACAATAGAATAAACTAGTCACATGCACCCCAGAAAGAAATCAACTAGCCTGGGTAACATCCAAGTTTTCTAATACTAAACCTGGCCCGTGGTGAGAGTTTTTAGATTGGGAGCTAAAAATCACAAATACTGATCCCCTTTTCCCCTCCCAAGATTTCTGTTTAGCTAATTCTGTGTTTATACAGAAAAAAGAAAAGAATCCCTTCCAAGCACTCATAATAACAAAACATTAAATGCAGAATGGGCTTTATTCTTCTCAGTAGAAAATATTATGACATACTCAAACCAGAGAGTACCAAAACAACTCCCCTTCCCAACCTCAGTTAGTCCTACCACCCTAGGAAACTACACAGTTTTCTGGACTTATAGACTTATAGCTGAGGCCCCTTCCCCAACTCCCCTACATACACAAGGAGAAAACACGGGGTTTCTAAACAGTCAAGTAACCTACCCTTCCAGTGATTGGGACTGGGACCTCAGACCTACATCAACGTAAAGATTTTAATACTACCCTGGGATTGAGGTAACATCCACCCTGACCCCTCACAAGGGAAAAGCGCTTGCTGTCACTCATTCCTTACTCCCCCAGCTTTCTTTTTTAAAAAATAATTTATTTACTTTTAGTTTTCAACATTCACTTTTATAAGATTTTGAGTTCTAAATATTCACCCCTTCCTCACTTCCTCCCTCCTCAAGATGGCATACAATCTGATATAGGCTATATGTGTACAATCATATTAAACATATTTCCACATTAGTCATGCTATGAAAGAAGAATCAGAACAAAAGGGAAAAACCACAAGAAAGAAAAAACAAAAAAAAGAGAAAATAGTATGCTTCGATCTGCATTTGTTCTCCATAGTTCTTTCTCTGGATGTGGATTAGCATATTCCATCATGAGTGTTTTGGAATTGTCTTAGATCATTGCATTGCTCAGAAGAGCTAAGTCTAACAAAGTAGGTCACTGTACAATGTTGCTGTTATTGGGTACAATGTTTTCCTGGTTCTGCTCACTTCACTCAGCATCAGTTCATGCAATTCTTTCCAGGTTCTTCTGAAATCCATCTGCTCACCATTTCTTATGGAAAAATAGTATTGCATTATATTCATGTACAACAACTTGTTCAGCTATTCCCCAAATGATGGGCATACCCTCAATTTCCAGTTCTTTGCCACCACAAAAAGAGCTGCCTTAGCCATCTTTCTGCCAGCCACCTTGTCCTCTGAACTAGGGACTGTGTGTCCTGGTGTATCAGCAAGGCAATAAACACATCAATGATAATCATGAATATGCCTATGTAGTTCTATATTGCAAAGTACAAGAGACTCTCCACAAAGAAGGTAGAAGAAGTAAAACATTTATTCAGACATGAGAGAACCATATCCCATAGCCAAATGTTCAGCTCCCACAGCCAGTTAACCCACTTTATCATAACAGCAAGGAACCCAAAATATGATATCACAACATGGATCCTCACCATCCCAAAACCCCTCTGAACCCCTGCTGGTGTCTTCTCCAGACACAAACTCACAGTACAGCTAAGTCAGTCTGTTCAGTTTTAACTAGCACAATGGTCACTAGCAGCCATAAGCAGCCATAACTACTCTCTCTCTCTCTCTCTCTCTCTCTCTCTCTCTCTCTCTCTCTCAGAATTTCCTGTGACATAACTTCTTTTTCCTCTCATCAAGCTCCTCCCACCACATGTGACTTAGGCTTCCTGTGATATAAGCAGGTCACATGGCCTATTAATGGGTGGGAAAGATCTTCAAATCTGAATTGCTGCTACATCTAGAGATTCTAAGCTTTTTATCTCCACAACATTCTCCCTTGGGCCCTTATGTACTGATTGATAAGTCCCTATCCTGGTCCACTATTTCAAGTAGGTATCCACCATATTTAACTTCGTTTTCCATCTCTGGCCCTCCCTTTCTAGAACCATGATCAAAAAATCTCTTCTTTTGTTTTCCTGGAAGGTATGTGTCAATCTGCTTTTCTATGATCCCTGCTCATCATCCTTGTAACTTTATGAACCAAAGTTCCTCTCCCTGGTAACTCACCCTGCATGTATATTATCTCCACCATTAGAACATAATCTCCTTGAGGACAAGAACTGCCTTTGTTTTTGTATTTGTATCCCCAGCACTTAGCACTGTACTTGCAACATAGTAAGCATTTAATAAATGGTTTTTCACTCATCATTCATTCATTCAATCATAGATCCCTTTCCCTAGATTTGAATAGGTCATATAATTCTTAGTACCAGTGAAGAACAAGGTCCACATCATGTATTATTTCCTTGCTTCTCCTTACGTCCAGTTAAAGAGCTCCAGGAACTCTTCTGCTTGGTCCAGACCTCCTTTATCTTTCCACCACTGCCAGTCTGTCCACAGTAGTTTCTATTCTGGAAGGAACTCCAAGGTATGAAGGCTTGGACCCACCAAAAAACTGAGCCTAAGTCTCTATTCGTAACATCTCTCCTCTCACCTCTCCTCCTTCTCTCTCTTTTCTGTCTCCCCTCTCTCTGTTTCTGTTTCAGTCCCTGTGTCTATATCTCCTTCCATTTCTGTGTTTATCTCTGTCTCTGTCTCTCTTTGTCAACTATCTCTGTGAAAGAGCTGAGTCCAAGGGACACAATACTTCCTCTTCTCCTAGGCTGCCTCCCTGAATTGACCTTTTCTCAAGCAACTTTATGAGTATGAGGGAGTAGTGTAGACTTTTCCATATATTTGATATAAACAAGTCACTTTGTAGCACACACACATGCACGTACACACACACGCACATACACACACATGCGTGCATGGGGCATGTACATCCTCAATGCTTTCATTGATCTGTGTTCTTCTTGATAAGAGAACTCCATCCACACAGCCCAGCTATGCCTTATTAGCCTCCATACTCTAATCTATGTCCTCCCACAAATGCAGAGCACTCAGGGACATTTTGTATTTCCCTTTGCTTCATTAGTTACCATGGCCAAATAATTCATTGCTTGACTGGCCAGTCTACTAATGATGAGTTTAGCTTTGTTCTTAGCTTAAGTGGTTCTTTTGGATAACATACAATCTGTCAACAGGATCCATACCCAAGGGCACACTGGAACCAGCTCGAATCATCCAGAACCAATTGTTAGATTGTTAAATATATAGTGTGCACATTTACACCTCGAGAATCAGCAAATGTTACAAAACAGGGCTTGATTTACTGTTTTGATAGGTTAGACTTAAGAGGGTAATGGAGAAAATGTTAATGATTTAAATTAAACTTAAAAGTGTGTCATGCTCTTCAAGAGTCTCTTGTTAAACATTCATCAGCACACCTCTGCCCATATCTATATCTCCATTACAAAGTCAGCTGACCAAAAGAAAAGGAAGTGAAACAAGGGAGTCCTGAAACGTATGGATTACAGTAGGATTCCTTACCTATTGGCATGAGGAAAGACCAATGTGACATAAGTAAATGTACTGGGAATAACTTTCTCTGCCTCATCCCCCGATACACACACATATAAACACAAACACGCATATGCACAAATTCACACATGCAAATATACACAGAGTCAGTGAGTTAGGATGTAATCCCAAGGGAATAGATGAAACCCTCTACTATGTAATATCTATGTGGTATGAAACAAGTTATTTTCTCTCAGCACCTCAATTTCTTCTTCTATAAAATGAGGTATTTGGACTAGGTGATATTGGAGGACCCTTTGGGGTCTAAGTCCCATCTTTGATGAATATCTGAATTCTGTGATGATTCTGTGAGAAAAAATGGAAGCCTAGACCAAGATAAGATGAAGAAGGAGGAAGGAGAGACAGTGAGGAAGTAATATTATGTGAATTCAAATAATGAAATTACCCCATTCCTTGATTTCCCAAAGTTCTTAGACATGTCCTTAGGAGGAAGTACCTGAGGGTACCAGGGCAAAGGTTATACTTTGATAGGACTTCATTATAGGTTTTATGATCTCAGTAGTGTGAATACTCCTCCACCAGGGCATATTACAACCCATTTACACCTTCCCATGTTGCAGTATTCATTCTTTGGTCCAGACCTCTTACATCATTGGTATAGGAATATCCCAGTGAGTAAACTCCCCTCTACTAATGCCCTTAACAACTATTTTATAACTCATAATCTTCAATGAGAGTAGCCTAGGTCACTGAGAAGTTAAGTGACTTGTCTAGGGTTGGGCCACAGATTCAATCTATATCAGAGGTAGGACCATCAATCAGGTGTGTGCTGGAATCAAGCCTCTTATAGGCCTGAGAGAGCCAACTGTTAAATTTTCAGTGGAAGCATTTACACCTTGGAAATTGACAAATGCTACAAGACGAGGCTCGATTTACCATTTTGTTGACTGCCAGGTGCAGAGAACCAGAGGCCTTGAGGCCATATGTGGCCCTCTAGGTGCTCCAGTGAGACCCTTTGCCTGAATCCAAGCTTCACAGTTAAGTTTGGATTCAGTCAAAGGGCCACACTGGAAGACCTAGAAGGCCACATGTGGTCTCAAGGCTGCAGGTTCCCCACCCCCAATGTTAATAATACAAATGAAATTTAAAAGTGTATTATGTTTTTAGAGAGCCATTTGTTAAATGTTTACCAGTGCACCCACTGACATGAACCAGGCTGTTGTGACTCTGAGATTGGCTTTCTAACCACTGTGCTTCAGTGTCTCTTGCTGTCTCCCACCGCCATTATCTGTAGATCTCTACAATTTCCCTCAAGGGGATATTTTCCAAATGCTGGAATGCTTTCTTGAAGTCTCTTGATAATCGTGGATACTGCTACAATGCTCAGCTTATCTATCCAAAATCTTTCACTGTTGCTATAGGACTGGCTCCCTGGCTTGTTTTTGATCCTATGTAGCCTGAGTGGCACGTCTTTTACATCATTCCTCATGCATTAGTCCTTGTTGCCCTCTCCAACGAGGACTTGTGCATGAGGAATGCTTGGTTTTTACCAGCAAGGACTCTTGCATGAGAAATGGATAAACACCCTGATTATCCCCAGTCTGTAGCTTTCCATTGCCCTTCGGGTCACCTACAATTACAGTTATTCTGCAATCAAAGTGTTCTGTGACTTGTAGCATCGCCAGAGGAACATTGTGTCACCTCACAATTATATAGAGTTTAGGACAACAGGGTCATAGGATCATGGGATTTAGAGCTGGCAAAGGACCTCAAAGGTCATTGGGTTCAACCTCCTTATTGTCCAAATGAAACTGAGGTTGAGATAGGACTTCATCATTAACAAATTCAATTCAATTTAATAAGCATTCATTACTACCTAGATGACAGGAATGAAAGAAAAAGCATTTGTTATGTACTTAGTACGTGCCAAACACTGTGACAAGCACTGGGCATATGGATTTTAAAAGAAGAAGAATAAAAGAAGAAGAAGAAGAAGAAGAAGAAGAAGAAGAAGAAGAAGAGGAAGAAGAAGAAGAAGAAGAAGAAGAAGGAGAAGAAGAAGAAGAAGAAGAAGGAGAAGAAGATGATGATGATGAAGGAGGAGAAGAGAAGAAGAAGAAGAAGACGACAGTCTCTGTTCTCAAAGACTATACATTAATTGGGGAAGATAACACACATAAGGGCCTATCTTCAGGGTGGATGGCAAAGTTCAAGGGGCCCTTAGTGTGCATCAGATTTTCTCCTTTTTAGAGTGGTGATCTTTGGGGGGATAAGTCCACTGTGACTTGGAAAAGAGAAGGGCCTAAAGGTCAGAGTGGAACAAGGATTCTACTTCCCATAAGCCAGGAATCAGGATAGGGGATCCGTGTAAAATCAGAAGAAAAGGTTATGAGGGCAATAACAGGAAGGGAGTTCAGGGGCTGGTGAAATTAGAAGACATCCTCTCTTAATGACAACTCTGACTGGAACTCTCCAGGTGCCCCTGAAGACTCTGCAGTAGTCTGAGAAAGAGGAAGGTGAAGGGTATCCAGCTCCATCTATGTTGCGCTTTCCTCACAACAAACTTCTGAGGGTACCAGGGCAAGGTTTTTTTTTTTCTTTTTTTAAATTGCTATCTTTTGTTTTTATGTCACTTCATTTCCAAATATATCCTTTCCCTTCCCCTTCTTAAAAGCTATCTATGTAACAAAGAATAAAAAAGAAAGAGAAAGTTAAGCAGTTCAGCCAAACTGATCAAAACATCAATGGAGTCTGATAGCTATAAGTAATGGAGAAAAGCTCATTTCTCTCATCTCTTCTATGGGTCCCAGCCTAATCATTATAATTATACCACAGTCAGTTTATTGTTGTTTCTACTTACATTTTGAAATAATTTATATATTGTTTCTTTGGTTCTATTTACTTCACTTTGCAACAGTTCATATAAGTCTTTATATATACCAGTTAATATCACCATATTATTTCACAGTCTCCAGAACCCCTCACTATAATGCTAATTCATGGTATACACACTGGATTTAGGACTCTAAGGAGCTCCTGGAACCTTCCATTAGCAGATTTTTCACATTAGTTACTTGTCATCTTAGAATGCCAAGTGAGCCTGACTGAGGGGATGAGGTATGAGACAGGAGGTAACTGGGGCAGGAAGAGGAAGAATACAACAATGCAACATAACTTGGTTCAACAAACATTTATTAAGTGACTACAATATACAAGTTATTATACTAGACACTGGGGATACCAAAATCAAAAATGATGATATAGCTAAAACTGTGTGGGATGGAGGCTTTGGAGCAGGCCCAGAATACCTAGGGAGGCACCTGCATCTGGGAGAAGATACTGTACATTTTTAAAAATTGATATCTTTCATTTTTATATCACCTTCATTTCTCTATTCTGACGTTCTGTATTCCCCTAATTGTGTTGTGTGTACATGGGTGAGCATGACCTTCACCTCCTCTGAACACCCCTCCAGGAAAGAGAGAATATCCCAGTCTGGCAGTTTTTTTTTAAAGGCACAGCTTGTCCCAGCTATATGGCCAATTGATAATGCTGTTCCCTTTCATGTGGCAGGGGAACATAAAATGTTTTCTCCCAAAGGCAGGATGCCTCCAAGTTAGGTTATCTGGGCATGCTCCAAAACACCCCTTGCATTCCCCAGTAGAATGTAAATACCATGAGGGAAGGAACTGTTTCATATTTGTGTTTGTATCACCACTTCATTGCACATTGCCTGATACATGGTTGGTTACCTTGATAAAAAATTAATAAAATAAATCAGATATCAAATATTTCAGCATGATTCAAGGTAGGCTATGGGGAAAACTTTAAGGAAGAGGTGACATCTGACTTGGAACATAAAAGAAGGGAAAGATTCCAACACAAAGTCATGGAGGTAGTGTATTCTAAGCTTGGGGTGGCAAGAGCAAAGGGCAGAACAAAGGGGCAGCCCAACGGACATTGTCAAATGATCCCAGTGACCAAGGAGAAGAAATCCAAGTGAAGGACCCCAATGAAAGTTGGGCATTTTGGCCACTAGAGAAAGGGAGAGAAGATAAAATAGCTCAAGGCCTCAGCTTTCTTGGCCTCTTGGGCTAAGGATTCATTTTCTTTGAAAAGGAATAACTCAAAGGAGTGAAAAAGTTTGAGGACAACTACATACAGAGACAGACAGACACACAGACAGACACACAGAGACAGAGTATAGAGAGAGAGAGGGGTGGGGAGAGCGAGAGAGAGAGAGAGAGAGCGAGAGAGCGGGAGAGTAAAAGAAAGGCAGAAAGGCAGAAATTTGGAATAAAGGGGACAGATAGTAAGTCAGTAAGCATTTGTTAAATGCCTACTAAGTGCCAGGGACTAAGCACTGGGGATATAAAGAAAGGTAAATGTCCCTGCTCAAATGTTCTCAGAAAAACCTGAAAAGACTTACATGAATTGATGCAACTCAAATGAGCAGAACCAGAACATTGTACACAGTAACAGCAATACTGTATGATGATCAACTGTGAATGACTTAGCTACTCTCAGCAAAACAATGATGCAAGACAATTATGGAGGGAATATGATGAAAAATACTATCCATCCTCAGAGAAAGAAGTGATGCTGTTTGAATGCAGATTAAAGCAAACTATTTTTTTTTTACTTTTTTCCTCTTAGTTTCTTTTTTTTTAGTGGGGGGGGGGGGTCTGTTTTCTTTCACAAATTGAATGATATGGAAATATGTTTTACTTGACTGCACATATATAACCTATATAAAATTCACCTTCTCAATGGGAGATGGGGTAGGGAGGGAGGGAGAAAATCTGGAACTCAAAATTTAAAAAAAAGAATATTAAATGTTTTTGCATGTAATTGGGGAAAGATAAAATACTAAAGAAAGAAAAAAAGATGATTCCTATTCTAAAATGACTGATGTAGATTTCCATATATAAAACAATCTCTCCCTCTATAATATCCCATCCCATTTATAGAGGAATCTTCCACACCAAACCTGGACCTGTGTACCTCAGACCGCCAGACTCTGTGTGTACTGTCCTAGGGAAAATTAAGCCCCTTATATTTGCCCTAAGATTCAGCCATCTTCAGTGCCAGCTAGCCCAATATATTAAGCTGGCCCACATCCAATCCAGACACCTATCCAAGCTATCTTGCCATCTATCTGCTGCTCACATCAATAGAACAATGGTTTCTTGAAATAGTTTGTTGATTGACTGCCCTATATACCAGCTTGCTACTCCTGTGATTATCCAGGCCAAAACTCCCTTACCTTAGCACCGATCCCTTATATGTATTGCTTTCCCTTATTAGAATGTAAGCTTCTTAAGGTCAAGGACTATCGTTTTTTTAATTTGTATTCCCAACATTTAGTACAGTGTCTGGCTCATGGTAAGTAAATTCTTAATAGATACTTTTTCATTCATTAATTTCTTTGACCTTGAGTAAGTCACTTAACCTCCTTATGACTCAGTTTCTTCATCTGTATAATGAGGGACTTAAATTATAGAATCTTTGAGCTCCTTCTAGTGCTAAATCTATGATCCAGTGGTCCTACACTATATAAATATTTTCTCTTTGTTCAGCACTAAATATCTCCTCCAATGTCACCCATCTTTCAATTTTGACCTTGTCCAAATGCTAATACTACCTCTATCTCTCCTGTGTCCACAATCCACCTCTGATGCACGAACCCATTTGTTAATATTCAGTCCTACAGTGATTCGTTATGCCCTTGTTTTTATGGTTAAATGTATCAGCGATATGTCCCCTATATGTTAGAAGAAGCATATTATGTAGTAGAAAAGACTCCTCTCAGATGCAGGAGCTCAGGGTTCTAGTACTGGCTTAGACACTAACCTACCTATGTGACCACAGAGGGCTGAAAGTGGCCTGATTGGTTAAAGGTCCCTTGACCTTGTGTGCCTCAATTCTTTCTCTCCCTCTGTTTGGTTACTGAAGATTTATAATTTTCTCATTCCACTCCCACCCTTGTCTTGCCCCCTGTGCCCTGGGATTTTCCACCCTGAGGGAAAACTGCATCCCTTTCCTACCCTCACCCAGCCCAAGTTCCCAATTAATTCCACCCCAGTCACTCCTCTCTGCACTCTAGAGGATGAAGCCTTCAGTCAAGTCAAATCTGTACTGGCTACACCCTCCATGTAGCTGCCCTTCCCCCACCTCATCATTTCTAAGTCTCCACCCTATCTATCCCCTCCCCACCCCCTGCCTTTCTTCAATGTTTTCACTTACTTTTTCCCTTCTATCCTCCAGCCTCCCAGGTGAGACAAACTCTCCCCTCCAGGCTATTAAGAACAGGTCCTCTATAAGGTTCTCTCTCTTGGTGAGGGCTTCTCTGAAATGGATCTCCTCAGGGTTTTGCCATTTGTAGCTGAATAGGAATTTCTCTTTCTTCCTCTGAACTACAAACCAAGATCCCCCAGGTTCATTTTAATTAACCCAAAGCCTACTGTCTGTGTGCAGTGACAGATATCTCTAAGTTTCCTTTGTCTCTGAATGGAAAAGAAGCTCAGAGAAAAACAATCATAGCTACGTTTTCTACTGACACCAGGATGGGTTCTTTCTCCTTGACCAAGTAATGTCAATCATCCATATTATGAAAGGTTATTACATTGGGGAGGAGAAGCAGCTGCTCTCCAGTGTCCTTTCTAAGGGGAAAAAAATGACAAGCAAATGGAAAGAGAGAGAACATAGTTAACACCCAACTGAAGTGATTATGGTTTGATATGAGAAAGAACTTCCTGAAAATAAATGGCAATGAAAGATGCTATACAATTCTTTCTAGATAAGAGCTATAGTCTAGTCGCTCCTAGACTCTAAACTCTAGAAGAACAAGAATATCGTCTTATCTGAAAAGTGTATCTTACCCCAATCACAGCGAAGGGTTTGACTGTAAGGGTCCCACTTGATTCTGGAACATCTGCTTATGCTCAGTATGGGGCATTTTGAATAATCACAATTATGCAAATCTTTCAAGCCCCTCCAAGTTGTATTCTCTCTCAACAAACCAGGAAGTGGAAATGAAATAGTAAAACACTTAATTAGGACAAAATAACCAAAAAATGACGAGGGAAAGAATCTAGTAACAGGATCGTCTCAGATCCACCTCCCTTCTCACACACACAACACACTATACACAAAGGAGTACAATATCCTGCAGAATCTCATGCTAGTAGAGAAATGAAGACTCCCTGGAAAGCTCCAAAATCAAAGTAAAAATGAAAATCAGATATGTCGTGGTTGAATGCCTCTTAGAGTTCAGCCTCCTAGAAGTCTGCTGTGACTCATTGATTCTTTGCTCTATCTCTTGACCTTTGTATAACATAATCCTGGAGCTACCAAATATCTTTATCTACTCACCCCAGTACCTCACAGAAAAGTCCACAGTCCTAGCTGTGTCAGGGTGAGTAAATTCCTATCACCTCTTCTGTAGAGTACAAGATGTATGTCCCCCCTACTCCCAGTCTAAAATTTCAATTGAATCTCTCTGGGGCTGGGGATAAACATTGCATAACACTTATCATTTTTCCTTTTAGCAGTTGTCACTGGGGTCATGCAAACTGTTTTGAAGCACTGAAAAAACTCAAGGAGGCACATAAGTAATATTAGAGGGAAAGAGGTGCATCTGGTGACTTTTTCCTCCTTTTCTATGGACAGAGTAAAAGTGCCTGCCCCCTTACATAATTTTAAACAATCGAATTATAAAGTCATCTATTTAGAACCAAAAGAGGGGCTTAGGGGTCATTAAATCCAGCCCCTAATGTTGGCCTTTACCATCCTGACTACCTTCCTCTGGACTCTCTGTAAGTCAATCCTAATGAAAACAAAGCCCAGAGTGGTTAGGATTTGCCTAAAAGCACACTAGTAGTAAGAAGAAGAAGTTGATTTTGAACCCAGGTTCTCTGACTCCAAATTCAGCATTCTTTCCACTACACCATGCTGCCAAGTTGAACTGTCCATTTGAATTCCTCTGAATTGCCTAGGTTGGGTCATGTTAAGATAGTTCTATCAGGAGGAAGAGATATTAACTCAATGTGATATAGAAGAGACCTGGATTTAAAGTCATACAAGCAGGGTTAAAATTCTGGCTTGGCCTTGGCTGCTTAGTATTTTTTAGCCCACAAACAGGTCTGGGTCTCAGACACTCTTTTGTAAAATAAGGATTTTGCCAAGGTGATTGCTATGCTTTAAATCCTCCAAAGACCCTCCAAATGTCCAGGGAACAGTGTTCCTGGGGGAGCCACAGGGATTTTTGAGCCAATGGAACTAATAAAAAAAAATAAATGAAGTTCTCTCTTTTTCTGGTGGCAAATAAAGCAAGAATACTCTGAGGTTTCTTTCTGAGAATTGGGTACGGGATTGGTAATTGTCCTGTGTCCAGGTCAGAGTGAATGTTTGTATCAATTGCTTTTGCTATGGTGTTTGAGTAAATACTTTATGTAAAAGCTAATTAATTCTGGCTGGCTGATAGTTAATGAGGAGCACATGAATGTGGATTAAGGAGCAACACAGCTAGAAGCACAGCCTCCCCAGGTTTACCCCTAGAACACTGAGAGTAAGTAGTAACTGCTTCTCTGGGGACTCCTAGAGTTCTAGTGCATTGTGTGGGAGTGTTACCAAAGAGAACACTACAAAGACATGGTGAAGGTTTGCATCAAGCCCTCCCCCCTAACTTCCTCATTCTGTCCCTCTCTGAGTGTTTCTTAACTGACTTCTAAAAAAAATCTAAAAATCAACTTGATAAGTATAGGAACGCTTGGGAGGGGCAGGTGGTGGAGATGATTAGACAGCAATTTTTCTTAAAAAGATCTGAAGTGTTTTGGTATTATTTTTAATGCTTTATAAATACTTATTTGGTATTTTATTTTTCCCCAGTTACACGTAAAAAACCAATTTTATCATTCATTTTTAAAACTTTGAGTTCCAAATTCTCTCCCTTCCTCCCTCCCCATCTCACCCGTTTATTGAGAAAGATCTGAGGTTTTTATGGACTGTGAGCTCAATATTTTGGTATGGCAGATAAAAAAACCACATGATCTCAAGAGGCATAACTCAAGAAGGAGATGATAGCCTTGATGATTCCTGGTCACACCACATCTGGGATATTGTTTTCAATTCTAGGAGTCACAGCTTAAGAAGAACTTTGATAAGTTGCAGAAGACAACTGATATGGTGAAGGGCTTTGAATCCCCATTATATGAGGATTGGCTGAAAGAGATAAGGATATTTACCTTAGAGAAAAGAAGAGAAGCCTCAGGGGGATGTGACAGTGCTTTTCAAGTATTCAAATGGCTGTCATGTGGAGGAATAGAACTACTTGTTGTATTTGGCTTTGAAGAGCACAGTAAGGAGTAATGGGTAAGAAATTGAAAAAAGGCAAATCTATTCTTGATGTCAAGAAAAGCTTCTAGCAATTAGAGCTATCCATAAGTAGAAAGGGCTATCTGCAGCATGGTGGGCTCCTCCTCACTGGAGGTCTTCAAGCAGAGACGTCTTGAGAAATCACTCATCAGATAAATTACAGCATGGATTCCTTTGGGATATGGGTTGGACAAGTGTCCACTGAAGACCCTACCAACTCCCAAGTTTTGTAATTCTGTGGTGTTGTTTAGTACCCTAAATGCTATTGCAGGGGCTACATCACTAAGACCATTAAAGCTGGAGAGGGCTGAAGATATTATTGACTATAATTCAATAAACAAGTACTAAATGCCTACAGTGTGTAAAGCACTGTGCGTCCCACCCCCCTGATTTTACAGACAAGGAAACTAAGGTCCAGAGAAGGGAAGTGAGTTTTCCAACTTCATGTATTTATTTGAGGGGATTCTGCTGTAGAACCCAGCTTTCCTACTTCTCAGTCTAAAGCTTTCCCACTGTACAACACTACCCCTCTCATAGCCAATTAGAAGCACTGAAAAGCTTTCCCCAGGACTTGAACTTGTTCTAATTATTCAAAATCCAGGTGACCTGTTTAATTCTTCTCAGCAAAGGTATGTCTAGCCTGATGCCCAGTAGAACTATCTCCTTCTTTCTCTGCTTGCCTCTAATTAAAATTCTTCCTTTTCTTCTTCTTCCTCCTTTCCTTCCTACTCCTTCCCTTCCCTCATACTAAGATCCCAAAAGAAACTGACCTGGTAAGGACCTTAGAAATCCCCTTGTCTAGCCTCCTTACTTAATAGATGTGTCTTGCCCCAGGTCATAAAAGTAGCTAGCAAGTGACAGGTGGCCAGAGCTCTCTTACCAAGCATCTCTTCCCCTCACTATCTCAGCCAGTCCCCAATGACTTTCTCTGAGTACCATTGTGCACCATGCCCTCCTAGACTCCAGAAATGTTTGTTTGTTCCTTACAGTCTGAAGAAAGCAATATACTTTGGGAAATCACTATCTAAAGAATATCTGAGAAAAATAGTCTTGGGGCCACCACCCCAGTCCAGTCATTTACTACCTGTGGCTTTATCCATTTTAATAGCCTAGTATGGAAGTTTCCTTCAGCCCTTCTCCTGTCCAGGGCTGCCCAGGATCCATCTGTGCCATTCCATTGCTCACATAGATTGATCAATATGGGAATCAACAATTCTATTTATTCAGGGGAAGAGAATAAGCATTTACATGGTGCCTACTATGTTCCAGGAACTGTGTTAAGTGCTTTACAAACATTATCTCATTTGATCCTTATAACAACCCTGTGTCCTATTAATATCCCCATTTTGTAATTGAGAAAACTGAGGCAAACAGGTGTTAAGCGATTTGCCCAGGGTTAAACAGGTTGTATCTGAGGCTGGATTTGAACTTAGGTCTTCTTGACTCCAAGAAGTAGGTAGGTGGTTCTCTATTCACTGAAGATGTTCAGGAAGGACTAGCACCTCTGGTATGAAGGTTTGCCAAGCATTTTTCAGGGCTGCTCATCCACCATTGGTGTCCACCTTTATCGAATTCTTACCAGTGGCTCCAAGAACCTGTAGGATGTCCAGAGGCCACACCCTGGCAAAACCATCTCAGCAAATGGGCTAAACTAGGCTGAGGGTAATCAACAGGCCTCAAACCCATTGGTGAGTTAGGAGAATGTCTACCTCAAGCATGTGAAAACTTCCCCCGGTAGAGTGGATAAATGAGAACAATTTCTTCCAATGGCCACAAAGGCAGCTGAAACAGGCATTGTGGAGTGCTGAGAGCTTGATCGAGCATCAAAGATGCCAAGGTCATCTACTACATCTTGAGCCAATGCCAGTTGTCCTGATTTTTGTCCCGCCACTGGACTTCATTGACTCTGGAAGAGAGAGTGAGGCTGATGACTTTGTGCAACCCTGCCTCATTAAATCAAATTCATGATCAAGTCAAGACCTCACTCACAGTATCATTAATCCTCTTCAAAAATGAAGGCTGGACAACAACAGTGAAGTAGCTGCCGCTGTTGAGATTGTGAGATAGAGGATCCTCGAGGCTTCCCATTTTCCTCATGATTTCATCCTGAGATCCTGCAGACCTTTTCATCTGCAATGCCTCTATGCACTGTGAAGACCCCAGCACTGTCATCTGACCTACGGATGTGGCATAAGGACTCCTGGGTTTTGCAATCCATCATGCCATTGTGCCTTAGGACTTCTGGACCTTGATATTCCCTGAACTTTCTTTTTTGAGTTGACTCTCCCAGTTGGAGTATGAAAACCTCAAGGACAAGGACTATCTAGCACTTAGCACAGTGTTTAACATATAAAAACTGGTTAACAAATCCTCGTTCATTCATTCATTCACTCACCAGTTTCCCTGTCTACTCTGTCTCACACACAACTGCCAAAGTAATATTCCATATTCTCAGGTCATATCCTTCAAATTTTCTGCTTAAATATATTCAATGGTTTCGTATTGTCTTTAATATGATCAATTAACTAAGAATTTACTGAACACCTATTATGCGCCAGCCATTGTGTTAGGTGCTGGGGACAGGAAGAAAAAAATAGAAGCCTACATTCCAATGGAAAAACAAAATAGTAATAATAACCACCACCACACTAGCTAGCTAGCATATATGCATTGTCTGGGCAGCTAGGTGGTACAGCGGGTAGACTGCCAGGCTGGGAGTCAGAAAGACTGTCCACAATCTGTCTCCTACCTACTTTTCAACCTCATTTTTCTCCCCTTTCTACACACTATATTCCAGCCAAACTTCACACTTTTTTGTCCTGCTTTTATTTTTTTTTGGGGGGAGAGGCAGGGGATTGGGGTTAAGTGACTTACCCAAAGTCACACAGCTAGTAAGTGTGTCAAGTGTCTAAGGCCGCATTTGAACTCAGGTCCTCCTGATTCCAGGGCCGGTGCTCTGCTCACTGAGCCGCCTAGCTGCCTGCAAACTTCACTCTTACCTTAACTGTTTCTTGATCTCAACGTGTCACCTGTGCCCTCTGTGATGAGCACAAAGCCATGCTCATGAAGACTAGAAGGCATTATCTCCTCATCCCTCCTTATAAAATATCTCCTTGCCCTTAAAGCTTAGTTCAGACTCTGCCTCCTCTATAAATCCTTCCCTCTTCTTTCCAGGGGAAGCATTCTTCCCCCCTGCTCGCCTTTACCTAACATAGTTTGGATGGCACCCTCCTTTCCCCCATTATATTTTACTTTGGATTACACTGATCCATGTATACATTGTATCCCCTTGAATAGACAACAGGCACTTTCTGAGGAGGTTTTGTGTCTTTTTTACCTTCATGTTCCCAGGGCCCAAGAGAGAGACTTGTTGGTAGTAGACAATGAAGACTTGTTGATTTGGGATTAGCCTATAGAAGAAAAAAAGCATTTACTATGCTAAAAAAAAAAGTTTTTCCTATGTTCTAGGGCCTGTGCTAAGCACTAGGGCTACAAATAAAGGGAAAAAGAAAGACATTGATGATGCCCTCAAGGAGCTTATATTGGAATGGGGGAGGGGAACACAAAAAGGGGTTAAGGAATAAGGAAGAAGAGACTTTCTGCAAGGACATAGTTTTGAAGACCAGAAAGTAAAGAACAGATCCAAGAGAAGAATGAAGACTGCCTCCACAAAATGGAAGCCCTGGGTAGAACTCATCCATGGGAGAAAGGAAGAGGGATATTCCAGGGTGAGAAGGCCACAGATACTGAGGGAAGTTCTATCATGATCAGAAGAGACTTGTTTTTGAAGTCCAGAAAGTTAAGATCAGAGCCAGGAAGAGAGTGAAGACCAGGCAGCCTGGCTTCTCTGCAAAATGGATCACCCTGGAGGAGCTAAGCAATGGGGGAAGGGAGCCAGCATGGCATATTATAGAATAAGAAGGCCACAGGGATGATTGATTTTTCAGGGTGAAGAGGCCCCACTAAAGGCACTTCCAGTATGTAATAGCAGCTGAGGCATGGTTTTGAAGTCCAGAAAGTAAGGAACAGAGCTGAGTGGGAAATAACGTGGGCCCATAAAGATCTGTTGAAAGTTTATTTTAGCAAAATTTAAATTTAACTGAAGGGCTCAAACTATGCCTTTTCTTTGTTCTACTTCAAATCTTCTCCTACCCTACTTGGCAACTCAGAAATGGAGCACTGAAAGGCAAAAAGACTTTGTATCAAGATCACTCTCTGCTAATGTTTCTGGGAGTATTTCTTCCCTTCCCAAAAATGATAGGGTTGGACCACTTTTGCTGGTAAGGGTTTCTTCCCTTTATGAAAATGATAAGGTTGAACCAGATGGTCTCTATCACTCTTTCCATCTCTAACATTCTAGTATTTTAATTAATCTTCAAGAATTTTTAAAGTGCCTACTATGTGCCAAGCCCCAAGAATACAAAAGAATTTTTGTTATTTTATTATTATTTATAATAATTATTCATTAATACTTATTATTAATAATTATTTTTATTTATTATTATCTTTTATTAATCTACCCTCAAAAATTGGAACTCAAGGGGCCTTTAGTCTACCTGCCCTCACTTTATAGACCAAGCAAGTAAGTCCCATATGTGACTTGCCTAAGGTCACACAGATAAAAATGTTTAGAGCCAGGATGTGAACCCAAGAGCCTGACTATTTATTATTTTATAGAAGACTGGAAAGGTTCTGTAGGGGCTAGAAAAGTGTGGGGCTTGTTCTGATACTCAGACATACAATGTAGAACTCAGTCTCTTACAGGTGTCAAATTTGGGGGAGTAATGGTCACAGGTGCTGGACAAGATAGGAAAATAATCCCTGATGTATTAAAGAAAGTCTGAGAAAGGAGGATTCAACCAAAAAAGAGACTTATGGAGAGTAGCCAGGAGAGAAAAAGAGAGCAACAGGGAAATAGAGAGCTTTTAAAAGAGACAGAAAGACACAGAAAAAGTCAATAGGAACAGCAGGGATCAAGAGAGAGCTAGATGTCCCAGGAGACCTCCTGCCATTTTCCCAGGTGATGAGGCATTTGATAGGAGAGGCTGGGCTTCCCTGCTGGTGAATGGAGAAAATGATTCCCCTGCACAGTGTGTGTATGAGAGCCGGGGCTGCCCAATAAGCTTGCTGCCTTCTTTGTCACTAGCTGAAAATTTGAATCTCTCCCATGTAATCGACTCCTTTCCCTCCTCACAGGTGTCCACTCCTATCTTCCTGAAAGCAATAGAAACCACTGTGCTCCAGGCCCAGGTAGGGATTGTCCCAAAGTCTGCCATGATCCAAAGCCTATATTCTTCTCTTGCAGGAGACAGATATAGCTCTTGGTTGTCCATTACCAAGTAACTTTTAACCATTAGCTGTAATTATCTAATTACCTAATAGTCCCAAGTATCAACATGAGAAAACACAGGCTTAAGAATATGTAATAAATGCATCTTTGTTAATTTGTTCAATATTTCCCAATTACATTTTACTCTGGTTCCTGGAAGCAGTCAGGAGTATCGTGGGCTGTGTGTTTGACACCTCTGCTCTGCATGATTCACAAAAGAAACAAAAGACATGTCTTCAAAAAAAAAGAGAGAAGAAAAGAAAAAGACTATGTAATAAAGCATAATATACTGTGTTTGCACATGTGTTCATGCATGCAACTCAGTGGAAAGAGCCCTGGATTAGAAACCAGAAAAACTGGGCTAGAATCCTATCATCTCACTCATTTTTTTTTAATTTACGTAATAAAACAAGCATTTCCGTAACATAGCATAGTAAAAAAAAAATTGCCCATGAAACTGAAAATCTACAGTATACAACTTGCTATCCCTTTTAGATATACAACAGTTATCATGTAAATTTATTTTTCCCTTTTTTTCTTCCCTTTCCCCACTCCCTAGAGATGGCCACCATTCTGACCTATGTGACCACGAGCCCGTAATTTCCCCTCTCTTGGTTTTAGTTGCTTCAGTTTTCCAATACATTAGTGGGACTAATAAGTCCTAATAAGAGCCTGGCACTTAGTGAGTTCCTAATAAAAGCATGTTGATAATCAGTTGATTAATCTGAAATTCCTTCCAACTCTAAAATCCTAGGAGGTACAATTTGTGAGAGGTAGCTTTGAGATCAAGATGTGTTTTAGATTAAAATAAAGAAAGAGGTTCAAATCTTAGGTCTGACTCACCAGCTGTGGGAACCTAGGCAAGTCACTTAAATTGCTCTGTGCTTCAGTCATCTCATCTGTAAAACAAGGAAGATGACATTTATACTACCTACTTCTCAGAGCTCTTGGGAAGAAAGCATTGTGGAGAATGCCATAAAAATGGGAACTATTATTAGGCACATAGGTACCTTTGTATGTCTGTGATCACGCATCTGTAGCTATAAGCTATGAGTCCAGTTATTCAAAAATAATGCCAGCCATAACTTTGTGAAAAGCCATTCATTTATTCAACAAACATTTATATTTCCACCCAGCACTCAGGCCCCAATGTACTGGGCACATAGAATAATACAGTGATAAGTACAATCATAGGTGATAAGATTTTGAAAGCGGGCAGGGCAGGGACCTTAGAAGTCATGTAGTCCCTGATTTCATGGACCTTACAGTCTAACTGTTGGGATAAAACATGTATGTTTTAAATAAAACTAAGACAGACTAGAAGTTAAGTGCCTTAGAAAATGTAAACAAGGTGCTACGAATTCACACAAGCTCACACAAGACTGGTCCTTTTTTAAAGGCAGTTCAGTCAATGGCCCACATCTCCAGGTGCTGACCACTCTGGCCAAAAGTACAAATGGTCCAACCATAGATGGGTTACCCCATGTCATAGTTTTATGAAATGTGTGTCCATATCATTCACTGTTACCTTTTTCAAATTATTTTTTTTTACCTCTGGGCTCAGTTTCCCCAGCTGCTCTTGGCTTCTTCTTTAAAGCTATCTTCCATCTACTCTGTAGGTATCTTGAATACGGTATACCAATTTATTTACATGCTGATTCCCAAATGAGAGTGTAAGCTCCCTGAGGGCAGGAACAATTTTTGCTTTTGTATCCCCAGGGCTCAACAGAGTGCCTGGCACATAATAAGTTTTTAACATATGCTTATTGAATGACTGATTTACTGGAGAAAGAGATTCTGCAGTTTTCATGCCAAACCCCTTCAACCAGGAAAGATAAAGAATACCCAAATATACATGTGACAGACAAGAAGTCATATAAAAGGACAGAAGAGGTGAAGTTTGGACACTGGTGACTGGTGTTGGGGATCTCTGTTTCCTTCCATTTTCCTTGAGATTGGAATAGCCATGTAGGTAATCAGTCAATAAGCATTTATTAAGCATCTACTATGTGCCAGGAATTTTGCTAGGTACAGTTTTTGCTCTCAAATAGCTCATAGTCTAATAGGGGACACAACACACAAATAATTAGGTACAAGCAAGCTATATACAGAACAAATTGGAGATTGCGTTTGTCCTATGTTCTTGAAGAGGACCATGACATAAGGGAGATGGTGATCAACAGAGAAAAGCCATTAGCCTTAGGAAAAATCAGGAAAGGCTTCCTGTAGAAGGTGGGATTTTAGCTGGGACTGGAAGAAATCCAGGAGGAGGACATGAGAGTGAGACCATTCTATGCGTGGGAGAGAGCCAGAGAATTTGCCTGAAGCTGAGAGATAGGAGGCCAATGTCACTGGATCCAAGAGTGCATGGAAAGCACTTCTTAAACTGTGGGTCAAGACAAAGCTCTGATGAGATTGTTGATTGTAAAAAGTTTAAGAAGCCCTGGGTAGAGTATGGTAAAAGAAGACTAGAAAGACAAGAGAGCTCCAGGTTGTGAAGGGTACTATATTTGGACTGAGAAGGTAGGGCTTCTACGAGGTTATAGCAGTAAGGCAAAATTTATGACCTCAAAGATGACCATGAACATGCCTGAATGGTTTAGAATCAAGAAGTATAAGAAATTCTCTAGATAGAAGGCAGAGGAAGTATAACACTTATTTAGACATAAGAAGATCTAATCCCAGGACCAATAATTCCAATTCCATATAGTAGCAATTATATTCCAGAAACCAGTAAGCCAACCTCAATACAGCAACAAGGAAATTATAACAAAGTATTATAGCAAGGAGTCAAGCCCTCCTACAACTCCCCCCCCCCCCCGCCACCCCACCCCCAGGGCCTTCCTGTAAACAATCACTCAAGAATCCTAACTCTCCACTCAGCACTCTTTCCTGCAACTGTGTTGACTCTGAGTTCCTTGATCTCTGCAACTCTCTCTTGTCTTGCACTCTCCACTCTACAGTCTCTCTTGATGCTGGCTCTCCATTAATGTCTGCTTCTGAATACTGCCACTCTCTATTCTGCTGCTCCCAGTTCTAGGCTTTCTTTTTATACAATCCTTGCTGGCATCTGATTGGCTAGAACTTAAGTCTCTGATTGGCTGAATTCATGATTGACTAGAATTCAGTGCACATACCATTGGCTCTAGTCTTAGTAACTCCCCTTCGGGCCCTGAGGGCTTCATGCCCACATCAGTTTAGCAGCTAGAAAGTAGGGGCTTTAGGCCTACTTGCAAACAGAGTCATAATCAGGCTTTCCCACCTAGGCCACCAAGGCCTATTGAATGGGTGGGGAAGATCTCCTATCACATTAATATTACAGAGGTCAATGCACTGGCACTGGCAAAATGGATGCCAGAGATTGCTGCTACTTTGGCTCAAAGCTGTTGACCACAACTACAAACCTTAGTGTAAAGGAGTTGAATCAGATGCAGAAACAGAGATGAGAATGGAATAGACAAAACTGGGAGCTACTGAAACTACTGTTGGGCTTGTGAGCTGAAGAGCTAATAATTTCACCCCAATTTCTCTGTCTTACCTAGGTACAGTTTGAGATGCTCATCTTGGGTCTCACACACATCCTTCCACTTACTTTCCACAATCTGTGGGTGTGTGTGTGGTGGGGAGGGGGTTCCAGAATCTCCTTATCACTCCCAAATAACTGGGACACAAAGAGAAAGAAGTTTTAGGAGAAGTTTGAGAGGAAGGGAGCAAGTATTTCTTAATTGCCTATTTTGTGCCAGCTCCTGTACAAAGCACTTTGTAAATACATTTGCAAAGATTTCATTTGATGTTTACAATAATTAGGTAGTAATATTATTATCTCCATTTTATAGTGGGGGAAACTGAGGCAGAGGTAACTGACTTGTCCAAGATCACATAGCTACAAGTGTCTGAGGCCAAATTTGAACTCAAGTTCAGCATTATACCCTTCATACCACCTAGCTACCTATATGGATGACCCTATGTAGGAATGCTTAACTTTTCCCTTTTATTTTACAGTGCATTTGATAAACTATGTGGGCCACAATATGCTGAGCCCCTGTACCCTGTGAATGTGTGTGAGAAGTAAGGGATGGGACTCAGGTAACTGACTAAAAGAGAAGATTCCAGATGGCAAGTGGGAGCTCTAGGAGTCATACATTTCATGCTTCTGCTATTTTGAGTAATATCCATATCATCCCCCGTTACATTGCAAATGCCAGGACCAGCAAAGCTTTCATTTGCTCAACACATCCAAGGCTCACTACAGAGTGCTCTAAGCATTTGCAGGGCAAGAACCTTCTGGTGGCCAGAAGAATCATTGCAGCCTTTTGGGAGGCTGTACCACCTACAGCCAGAGAGGAAATGGACTGGTTACTGAATTCAAGGAGCAAGCTACCTGATGGGCCATTCAGATATCACATTCCTTCATTGGGTAATTATACTACATTTTGCAGAAATTCTCTCTTTCTCTCTCTCTCTCCGTATATATATACATATATATATATATATATATGGAGAGAGAGAGACATAGATATAGATATAGATATATGGATATAGATATAGATATATACACATATATACACACACATACACACATATATGTATGTATACACATATATACATATACATACATATACTACATACCATATGTATAAACATATGTGTGTGTGTACTATATGCCCGATATGTATATATTGGGTAATTATACTATAGGGGCATGTGGCCTTTTTGCAGGCTTAAGGAAGGCAGTACAGGAACTAAATTGGACATTTGTCACTACCGCAGTGACTTCACATGTCATGTAACAAATGCCTTAAGTGTCAGAATTGGGATTTTGCTTTGTTTTGGTTTGGTTTTTGTTTTTTTGATTGGGACCAGTAATCATTCTTTCAATCATCAGCAACTTATAATCTTAGGGAGTTGCCTGGGACCCTGAAAGGCATTATAGAGCTGGAGGTAGAAGGGGCTAATTACCACCACTACCACCACCAGCCCTATTTTATACTTGGGGAAAATGAAGTTCAGGGAATTTAAATGACTTGTTCAGGATAACACAGAAAGTGATAGAAGAAGGATTTGAACTCAGGTCTTTCTGATTCTAAAGCTGACCACTATCCATTATACCAAATTGCCTCTAGAGACATAGTTACTTTACCTAATTTGGTGTTTAAGTCCTAGGTCAAATAAAAGTATATGTTTCTTAGAAGATGCCTGTATTGAATGATTGATTAGATGAGACTGGGTCTCCCCATCTCACCCAGGCTAGACCTACAGTATAGGACATGATGCAGTGGATAAAGCTCTAGGCCTAGAGTGAGGAATACTCATCTTCCTGAGCTCACATCTGGCCTCAGACACTTATGGGCTGTGTGACCCTGTGCAAATCACTTACCCCTGTTTGCCTCAGTTTCCTCACCTAAAAAATGAGCTGGAGAAGTAAATGGCAAACCACTCCAGTATCTTTGCCAGTGCAATCCCAAGTGGGGTCATAAAGAGTCAGGCATGACCGAAACCACTTAACAACAACTGAGAGAAATGATTATTAATAAGCAATATCTTGCAGAGATTCAGAACCCCCCCCCAACACACATACACCTTTTAAAATTCTGATTTAAATGTCTTTTGAAGGACATTACTGATAATGAGATTTCATTGACTCTCCTGATCTTGGTCAGACCCCACTAGACCTTGCAATGAATTTAATCTAGTGTGCGCAAGTCCATTGTGTTGTACTTAAACTTGGCTGGAGACAGATCCTTTTGCCTGGATAGCCCAAGGTTGCTAGTGGTCTGAGTAGAGCTAATTTCTCTGTCCAGGGGCAACATGATATCCCTCCCAGCCTCTCATTGCTTTGAATGGTATATAAACTATGAGCCCACTGCCGTGATTGTCTTTGGTCTGAAAGAGACAGCCAAATGCTCATCGTTTTATTAATAACCTGCTGGCCTTATTGATAAAATGATTAAATTACCCTGAAATTATTTCTCTCTAACCTTTTTAAGTGTCACACAGCAAAAGAAGTACATTGGCCAGTTATGATAACAATCCCAATACTGATTGGAGCAGGAACTTTGATTTGCTCCATTTCTGACCTAGGCTATTTGCCCCTTCTTAGGAAACCTGGTAGCTTCTCTCTTTCTTCCTCTTTCCTGTCACAGCTTCTTAAGGATCCACCATGTTGGTGCTAAGCACCTGATTGGCTTAGCCTACTGCATCTGAGGATTCCAAAGCTCAAGGTAGCCGCTAGCCAGCTTCAGCCTCCCCCATATCAGAGATTACTAGCATGTGCCATGAACTCTGATTGACATATCTGCCTTGAAAAATCAAAGATGACCCCAGGACCATAGAGTACTACCCACACTACCTCTAACCATGTCTGTACTCCCATCCTGATCCCAATTTCAAACACAGAGCCCATTCTACAGGCAAATGACAATAATGATGATAACAAAAACAATAATAGCAAATATATGACATTTTAAGGTTTTCAGAGTACTTTACAAGCATCTCATTTATCCTCACAACAGCTGTGGAAGGTAGGTATTATTATAATATCCCCAGTTCATAGATGAAGAAACTGAGGCAGAGGTAAAGTGACTTGAACAAGGTCACACAACTAGAAAGAAAATTTGAAGGCAAAATTTGAACACAGGTCTTCCTGACTCCAGGTTATTCTGGAACAATTTATCACTCAATCTCATCTCTCTTCTCAGACAGCTCTCCATCACGCTGCTTCAACTCAAGCCATCATTTCCATCTCTTTTCCCCCTCAACTTTTGGAGTAGGTTTTCACCTAATCTTGCTCTAAGCCAGACCTCTATGACACTTCTTGGCTATTCCCACACCATAATCCCCTCCTTTCCAGCTTCCCTTTATGCATAATCTTCCTTCATTAAAATACAAACTTCCTAAGGGCAAGACCTATCTTAATTATTTGTAATTATATCCCCAAAATTTATATTTGTATTTGCATCCCCTTATGTACTTGGCACATAAGGACTTAATAAATGCTTTATCTTTCTATCTGAACCATAGTTTCTTCATCTGGAGAATAAGGAAATTAGATTAGATGACCTCCAAGGTCACTTCTAGCTCAAGACCAGTCATCACAGATATGGGGAGACCTGGGACCTACTTTCAATTAGATGGAGCCCCCTGGGCTTCTAGTGATGCAGAAAGTGAGGAAGCAAAGCCAAGGGCTGTGACATGACAGAGGTTCTGAATGTCTGGATAGATATCAGGGGTTCCATGAATTTGGATGGGAAAAAATACAACTTTATTTTTCACTAGCCCTTAACTATCATTTCGAATTTCCTTTCATTATTTAAAAACATTAGTCTGGGAAGAGGTCCATTAGCTTCAGCAGACTGCCAAAGGGATCTATGACATAGAAGGTTAAGAATCCCTGGGATGGGAGGAAGGATGGGAGGAGAGAGAAATCTTACCACCATCACAGTTTTGCCTGGGGCAGGCCCTGCCTGCAGACAGCCATGTGTTGGTCTGCGCCCATCATTTTCCAAGTTCAGTAACAAGCCCCTGATGGTACGATGACAAGATGTAAATTAGAGATTTACTGGGCTTAATTTTCTTTTGTCTCTTTGGTAACAAAGTCAGGGATTTTTTTTTGCATTTGTGCAGCTCAGTCTGGTGGAAACAATTAATGAAATGTTTCTCAATTAATTACATTGTTTAGCAGCTGAGAGGAAATGTCCTTGCCACTCTTACTCCCCATTTCCCTATAGGGAGAGGGACTTCCTGAAGGAACAGTCCCTGGGACCAGAGGTACCCAAATGCCCCTCTGTAAAACCTTTGTCCTCAACTTCATAAAGGGAGAAAGGGGAAGGAGTGGTTTGAGCCCAAGCAGACTAAGGAACTAAGGGGAAGCCCTTGCCTCCAGGCTTCTAAATGTGTAGTTGTGGGGGACACGCTTGGCTTTCTTTGCTAAGAAATTAATTAAATGGCAGTTAATTCCCATGATGGCAATAAGCAGTGATAAGAACAAGGCCATTCCATTTGGTGTAGGAGAAGGTGTCCCAAGGGGATGGTACCAGGTGTTCTGAGATCTAGAGGGGAGCAGGAAGGGATGGGGTAGTTAAAAAGAGATTTCACTGGTGAGAGATGTCTCTCTTCCCTTGGTTTCCTGCCCTGGTTACCCAACACTTTGTTATCTCTTAAATTTCTAACCTTCTTTTGCAAAAGTCTGAGATCATTACTTAGACAGTACAGGCCCAAAAGCTGAGGCCCAGAAAGGTTGGGTGATTTGCCTCAAAGTACACAACAAGTCAGCAGGGCTTCCACTACAACTCTGGCCTCTGCACTCTGCCCTGAACTCTCTTGTTCCATACTACTCTTAAGTGCTATTGGGATACAATAAGTAGGTCCAGACTCCTTCCTGTAATGACTGGGAACTGGGAACAGAATCTCTGTCGAGTCTATCATTGTATCTCCCTTAGTGCCCAGCTTAATATATGCATATTCATTTTAATTGAAGAATTATGATCTTCCTCCCATCCAAGGATGCGCTGGTTTAACAACCAGGCTGGGGAAGATTCTAGAAATATTTATCTCTTATCTACTCTGTGCAAAGCAATGTGTTAGTTGCTAAGGAAGAAACACAAAGTATAGATAAAACTCAATCTCTGTACATGTTACCATAGCAGAATGTAAGCTTCTTGAGGGCGAGGTCTTTGTAACCCCAAACCCTAGCACAGTGCCTAGCCCATAGTAGAAGCTTAATAGATATTTGTTGATTGATTACAGCCTAGTAGAGGATAAAATAGTATTTAAAAAAATTTTCACCTCATCACCAAAAATGACTACATTACATACTGAAAATAACATACATTTGTATAGTATTTCCCTTGCAATACATTTTCGATACATTATGTCAGTCGATCTGCACAATAAGATAAGCTCTACTAGCATTTTAGTCATATATCAACAGAGTCATAGATAGGTT